>NC_056731.1:756122505-756142898 GCF_019279795.1 Protopterus annectens
AGTACTGCAAGGCTCCACCGGATGTATCCAAGCACCGGAACCGTGATTTCAAATCCCAAACACACGCTCTATGATTATTCTGGTTTGTGCGTGTGCCTCATTATGGCGTTCTTGCATGTGTGTGTGTGCATTTCTGATGGGTGTCATCAGCCACGGCTCCAGTGCATAACCAGCATCCCCCACAAGGTGACCTTGTGTGATGTCCCCCCTGGCGAATACCTGATACAGCTGTGAGGCATGCCAGATATGGGAGTCGTGGAAGCTTCCAGGGCTGCCAGCACACACATCCATGATAATGCCCTGCGCATTGCACACGACCTGGCAATTGATGGAGGGGTATCCCTTGCGGTTTATGTAGCGTGTACCCTGCTCCCCGGGCGGTGACTTGATTTCTATGTGCGTACAGTCGATCGCACCCAGTACCTCCGGGTATTGTGCCACACGGTGGAAGCGGCGCATATTGCTGGCCAACTCCTCCTGAGATCTGGGGAAGTTTATATACTCATGGGCATGTCGTAACATGGCATCCAGGAACTGGTGTAGTACCCTAGATGCTGATGCCTGTGAGATACCCATTATATCCCCGGTTGGCCTTTGAAAGGTACCTGTAGCCAGTATTCGGAAGCTCACACATACCTTTGTGTCCACTGGGATGGGCTCCCCTCTGTTGTCTCTTGTTCTCAGGCGTGGCCGGCACAGCTCCACTATTTGCTGTAACGTGTCCCTGTCCACCCTGTAGCTCTACTATCTCCAGGTCTTGCAGCCCCTGGTAGGTCACCCTTGGTCTGAACACTCTCCTTCTCCTGTGAGGCCTACGGTAGTTGTCAGCACCGTCCTCCGCAACTCCGTCTGTCTCTGCCACATACCTATGCATCACGGCCACGGCGGCACCCACCATATACATATTAAAAGTTCCCCGTGTGTTTACACCCTACGGTGCGGCGTTTGGGAAATCGCGCTGTGTGTTGTGTGCATTCACACTTTATACTGTTGTGCTGTATACCCGGTGATGTCATTGGGTGCGTCTGTGCAGCCGTATCCATGGATTATTTTCGGTGTTTTACGGTTGCAACTGCAACGGTATTGCCTTTAGTGTTACATTACAGTTGCCTGCATTGGCTTAGCTTTGCATCTTACATTACTGCATCCTGCAGGCACATAGCATATGATGCATTTTATCTGCAGCCGCAGTTATGCTACCTCTGTACTTGGCTGTGCTATTTCGGTTCTTTGTTCTTTGCATTTCTACTACATCCCTACTATCTTTGCATTCATATGCCTCCCTTTCCGTTATGCAGGAGTCTGCATACAGTGTTGTCGGCTGCCGCCGTTTGCCCTTCCTGGATTGATTGGTGTTGATTGCTCATTACGGCTCCAATTACACTGCTTCCGCATTTCCTCATATTCTCCGCATTACCTTCCTATATCTGTGGCTGTTGACGGGGAGGCCGTCACATGACTGTGTTGGGGAACATAGTCATCCTCGTGCACATGCATCTTTGCGCGCATTACTCTCAGCGCATCTATTTCCTCACACGCCGGTCCTGCTGCTGTGATGTGCATTGTACAGCCCAGGTTTGCTGGCCTCCAATATGCTTCCTCCTACAGTGGCACACCCCTCTGCGACTGACATGTATCTCGTGTAGGCCACTCCTCGGTGTAGTACCGCTGCGCCGTTTGCTCCATCCTTACACCGGCGCCAGCTTTGCGATTCACAATTATCTGCCTCATTTGCATGGCATTGACTGCTAATACATGGTTACGGCACCGAACAGTCCCAACACTCCTTGACAACCCTTGCGCTGGGGTTGGGCTTTCCATACATACTATGGTGTGTGGTGGCTGTACAGCTGATGTGTATTATACAGCTCTTTTAGGACATTGTCATATTATTTCATTGCTTTGCACCTTCTGTACACATATCCGGGGGTTCTGCTGTGGTTTTTACGTACATGACATTTTTGTCATTATTTACAGTTTGTGCATGTTTTCTTTGGACATTCTCGGTGCCTTTCGCCTTTGGCATATTGCACCTGTATGATACCTGATGTTGACAGCCTTCCATTACTCCTTGGTCATGTTTGGGTAAATGTAAACCGTTTTTTTCGGTTTACATTGCCGTGCCCTTACGCTACGCATGCCCCACTTCGTGAATCGGTATTTGCCTTCATTTGCATGGTGCAATGCCGCACACAGTGTGATTAGCATACCTACGCCGGGGGAGGCGCAGGTCCGGTGCACGCCGGTAGTGCACGTGGGATTGCTTCATACCTGAATCGCTCGGTGGCCATATTTGGCTTTATAACGCCAACGCTATGCTGGCGCCTGGCGCAAGGTTCATGAATCCCGGGGTTTATCTACCCAGCAAAGGAAAGCACAAGTCAAAATTCAAGCTTCAAAAGGCTCAGAGGTGGGTACTCTTTAGTGGCAGTAAAGTTTTGAAGGGCATCACTCCAAACTTGTCTTTCAGTGAACTCAGCTGAAGCTGCTTGACCGCTTGAGTGCATGGAAGGAAGATGCCTTGAAGCTTTGGAAGCTGGCCTGTCATTATATCCATGGCAGGATATAACCCATATAGCTAAGGCTACTGCAGTGGTGATCAATATGATGAACATCAAGAGATTTTAACCATAAGAACAACTTAAAAAAATGAGAAAGATGTGGAATTCTGAATATCCTTGGCATAGAAGATGTACAGGAAGAAGATCTCAACTCTGAACAAGAAGTTATTGATGCTGTAGCAGATAAGCTGATTGGAATTGTACAACACTAAAATGTGAGCAGTTAAATATATAGGCTAGTTGGTCAAATTCTGCTGCTGAGGAATCAGATTTAAAGGTATTGGGAGTTTCTAGTCTTGTAAGCCTGAGACCAATTTTCTGTTACACAAAATTGTCCCTTACATTTTTAATTCCTTGCTACTCCCAGCTTTAGGTCACCAGCATCCTATTAACTCATTCATTCCTTTTCTGAGGCAAAAGCTTGCCCATTTATTACCCTATTAGCATGAGAGCTATGAAGTGTATGTTTAAAGCAACAGTGCCTATAAATAGAAATTACATATACTGTCACTTTTATGATACAATTGCACCTTTAAGGTAGAGTCTATTACAACTCTATACTGTCACTTTTATGATACAATTGCACCTTTAAGGTAGACTCTATTTCATAACTTGCTGTTTATTTTTTATGGATTTTAATGGATACAATATAACTGTCCTGTTTCCTATTTACATTTCTAATATTTTTGCAAACCTGGTAATGTTGGAATGGGAAGAATCCACAATATTCCAGAGTGTATATATGAAATACATCAAGTAATATTCAAGGTTTTTGGATGACATCTACATTTTATGGGAAGGTACCTTGGAAAATCCCCAGGAATTCTTAACATATATAAATTCTAGTAGTAATTATTTGAAATTTACTTCTAAAAACAGTAGGGATGGTTTGGCCTATTTAGACACCTGGATTTACAAAGATGGGAAAAACTTTCAGTCGAGAATATACAGGAAAAGTACATTTTCAAACAACTACCTTGAATATTCTAGAAACCACCCCAAAAAATTGTTAATGAATATATTTAGGGGGCAACTAATCAGAGCCATAAGGATGACTTCTTTGTATAGTGATATGGTGGGAGAAACAGAATTTATCAGATCACTATTTCTTGAAAGAGGTTATGATACTCAAATGATGTTTAAAGTAAAAAAGCAGGTGGAAAAGGAGTGGGGAAGTAAATATCTCCCATTATTAGGTTTAAATGTAAATAACAATGAATATGGAGGTGATTGTTCTAACAAACAGGTAGTGAGATCTATGAATTTTAGTAGAGCTTGTGTCATACAATATGGACCTTATTCATTTAAAATTAAAGATATTATGACATCGAATTGGAAAATAATTTTGGCTGATGCAGAGGTTAGGAAGATTGTGGGATGTTACCCTTTATTTGTAAACAAAATGGGGCCAAATATAAAAAAAATATTTGGAAAGAGGTCCATTAGGTCCAAATCTTATCAGTAGACATACTAAGAAATGTGGCATGTGTAATTTATGCCACGCCATTAATGAAGATGAAGGTATAAAATTAAATAATATTAATAAGACTGACATAAAATTTAAGCAAGGGAACTGCAAATCCAAAGGCATAATATACATCACTAATTGCTGTATATGTATGGCCTTTTACATAGGAAAGACAGAAAGGCAGTTCAATAAGTGGATCTATGACCATTTATATTGCATAAAGAAGAAGGATGAGAAACGTGTCTTGTATAGGCATATTCAAAGATTCGGTGTTAGTCATAAATTTAAATTTGCTATAACTGACAGTGTTAAGACTAATCCCAGGGGTGGAGATTTCAAAACAACTTTGTTATACAAAGAAATGTGGTGGCAGTTGTTAACTGATGCTTCAACGTTTCCGGGATTAAACGATTTTGTTTCTATTAAACCACTGCTTAATATTTACAGATGATTATCGCAAAGAGAATTATGTTTTTAATTTATTCATATAGGTAGAGTGTGACATATTAGGATATTGGTTACTGTTATATTATTAGGTATTGTCTGTTACTTTAAATTGTAGCCCAGTTATTGGCACCAAAAAGTTTTTAAATTGTTACCGTTTTTATGATTACATTCAGTTCTGAGGAAGCCCGTAATACAGTGGGTGAAAGCGCTTAACTGAATTCAATTTGTGCTGTTCATGTGTTTAATTTGTGCTGTTCATGCACTTTTGTTATTTTATTAAAAGAAGTTTTATACAGCAACTTTTGGGAAATTTAAGTTTTTATCTTTCTTGATACCAGTTGTGAGGACTACAGGCGTCTCATGACCGGATAGCGTATTGGTATAGCTCTTTCATTTATTTGGTTCAGTTGTCTTGGCTACACCAAACCGTTGTTTTTTTATGCTTATATGGTTGCATAACCAAACCAAGTACATAAAAGAAAAGCCAAAAAACTTTGAATCACTGCCAGTACACAAAGAAAAACTATATTAGTAGTGATAGCCACATAGAACATCTACTGACAAGGTTCATACCTGAGGAAGCATACCTGACAAGTTGAAATTTTACCCAATTTACACTTGGTCAAAAGTATGTAAGTTGCTGGAAAAATTAGGACCAATCCAGAGATAACTACTTGCTAGGTTGTGACACACTAACCTTGCTATTCATACATCATGCATTTCTCACTCTCCAGTTCTTCAGTATATAACACTGACAAGGAAGAAGAACGGTACAAGGAGAAGGGAAGGAAGAGGAGGGAAGAGATGGAAAGGCACTTTATTAAATATGGACCTTCTTACAGTCTTGTCATTCTGGTAAGTACATACATTTGTGTCTGACTAATGTCTAGTTTATAGTACCTCAAAAGGTTGTTTATGGAAGAGCAAGTTGCAGTTGTACAGATATCATCTAATGGAATTATGGATGAAGGAAGTTATTTATTGCTCAAGTTTAGAGGTTACAGAAATAAGCTATTGCTGTACTGGAATGTATTTTGAGGTTGTAGGAAGAGTTTTCTGTATCTTTACGATCTAATTTAATGTAACTGTCTGGAACCTGTTCACATTCTTTGTTTGTGGATATCCTTAACTACCATGATTAGAATATTCATGAAAAAAAAGACAGACAACTTATGTGTTCAAATTTATACATGAAAGATAGGTTCCTTCTAAGTCCCACCTTTTTCTTGTAGAAAATTAAGAAAGGTGGCTTGACAACAAGAACTTGTGACTCAGAGATTCTCTTGCTTGGGGAGATAAGAACATGAAGATGGTCTTTCAAGACAAGAACTTTATACCCCAAATAGAGATAGCAGTGCTCCATACTGCTGTTGGAGATATGATCTTATAGAAGACTTTAAGGGCTACAAAGGACTGGGTTATCCTGGACTATCTTTTCAAGTGTTTAGGTAGTGCTTTTTCATACCAAAGCCCAAGGTGTGTGTGAGTTTGCTATCATCCCTTCTAACTGTGCCTAAATAGGCATCCTCTTATTACAAAGAGAAGAGTGAACATCATGTAAAGGCTGGGGTATAATAACCCCAATGTGGGACAGCTAGACACAGAACATTTACAGGTGCCAATGAAACTGGCTCAGGGACTCTGCGGTATCTACCAGACCAGTTAAGTTGATTCAGCAGGGTTGTTATGCTACATATGAGAGGATAACTAGTTTGTGTAGGGATATGATGGCAAACATAAAAGAGTGATGGGGCAGCACATATTTTAAATACTGATATAGCTATTCTACCTAGTAAAGATGGGAGTTAGTCCTCTCCAACTGTGCACTCCTATATAAAGCTCATCCCAAATAGATGCAGGTTACTGCTGGGCATTATCCTTAGATCTGGGTGAATCTGAATGCCTAAGTATAGTAGGCAATGGACAGCACATCTGAAGGGAATCCAGGCTTTGCTACGTTTCCATTCTTTTGCTGTAGAGATAGGTGGGAATACAACAGTTTTATTTTTTTAACTTTTAATCCTGACTGTTCTGCAAACTCCTGTAGGAGGGATTCTAACTAGGGAAGATCATATTCAGGGCCCTGAGAGAGTATCATGCAGTCCACTGCAAACAAGAGTAATGATGTCTCAGTTCCAAAGAGCTCCCATCCTTTTGTAACTGTTTGGGATTGTAGTATGCCGATTAATGTTTCTATATCTAATAGGAAAAGTGCTGGATTGAGAGGGGAACCTTGATGGGTACCCTTCTGCAACCTGAAGGAGTGGATAGCACTCCACTGGTTATTTCCCTTCATTCTGGAAACTGTGATCTACCACTACCAGCCCGAGAAATATTTAATCCTATACCGTGGCATATAGCTCCAAAGTGAACCTGCATACCCAAGGCTTTACTTTTTGGATTGTGAATAATAGTTCCTGTAACCTCCACAGCTGAAATTGTCTGACCCAGTAACAATTTATCTGTCTGGAATAGATCCTTCTGACCTATTCCCTTAAGAAGTTTTGAAAATACATATTTCCTTTTCAATGTACGATATTCTCTTGCATATAAGGATTCATAATAGTCCACGAAAGTAACATTGATTTCTTTCCTTGAAAGATCTAACCCCTGTAGATGCACTGTCTCCATCTACATCAACTAGTTAATGAGGTAGCATTGTACCTGGTTTATTCCCCTCTACTCATGATCTGAGCACTGCTCTCCATAAATACAGTCTTGCCTTATCTCTATGTATTATATTGATGGACCTCATAACCTTCTTATATCTATTGTGGACATGCATAGTTTTAAAATTACAATGTTGACACTCTCTCCAAGTTGCGTTAGAATGTTCTTCCAAAATTGTGCTTGCTGTCTCCCAACTGGCTAACAGTTTTGCCTTCACCTACTGGCATATTGTCATCAGCTCAGTTTTATCTGACTCCTGACTATCAAGCCATGGGTAACATCATACCTGGAAGACTATATTCAAGATAACTGGTCTCACTATTGTAAATATCAGCACTTTTATTAGTATCTCATACAGTATCACAGGATCCATACTCCATTGTTTTGGGGACCTAGTCTCACCATGGCTTCACAGCATTGGCATGACTGCATCATGGTCAGTAAGAGGAGCTCTCATGATACTAGATTTGACAACTCTGCTTATGACCTCACTTGAAAACAAAAAGTAGCCAATTTTACTAGCTGCTCATTTCTCCCCATCTCATCCAGCATCTTTATCATATCTGCTGTGACCACATCTGAGTGTTCCCTGACATTAGTGCTGTTCGTACTTCTTCTATGTTGGGATCCTCCTCATCTCTCACTGTAGGCTTGTGTCTGGGGCAGTACAGCTTCAGTGGGGTTTTATTCATTCAGAAGCTGCTGGAAGTACTCCTTCCATCTGTTTGGTCCTAGCCTGGTCCGTCTATTCTATCTCCTACATTTTTCACTCCTTCTTTCTTTTGATGACTTGCTAGACTCCTGCATTTCACCACCAGCTTTCATTTTGTACCTTATTTCACATCTGGCTCAAGCACATATCTGTTATGTAGTACACATACATGCTGTTTTGAGGTGCTGTCATTCTTCAACTCCAATTATTTTCTCTTCTTCTTGAGGTGATAGAGCCATGAGTAATTCCTTGAACTGTTGTGCTTTCTCTCCAGTCAGCTTCTAAGTCTTCAGTCTGGTCTCTGTTGACCTTAGAGCCTTTGCTGATCACTGCTTGCAGCTGATTGTGGCAATCAGTGGTTTATGTTGTGGACCAACTGTTTCACTGGGGATGACTTTGCAGTTGCTGATTCTACTCCAGTGCCCTTTCCTTACTAGGATGAGGTCTATCGCAGTTGCATGTTGGCCACTACTGTATGTGATCTTGTGACTCTGTCTCTTTGTGAATCATATGCTGGCTATTATCAAACCATTTGCCAAACCAAAATTTAGAATGGCCTCTCCTTCTTTATACCTAATGTACCACCCATGCGGACCTAGGCAGTCCTCATATCCTGTTCTGTCTGTCCTGATATGTGCATTCATGTCACCCATTATCAATATCACATCATGTTGTCCTGCTTTATCTAGTAGGCCCTGCAACTGTTGTCTAAATGCACTCTTTTCCTCACCATCACAAACCTGCTGTGGGGCATAGGCTGAAAATATGAATGCTGCTAAATCACCTATTTCCTCTTCTTCTTGATGTGTTAGAGCCCTTAATAATTCCTTGAACTGTTGCATCACAGGCCAGGCCTGTTGCACAGATAATATAGATGGTGTAACTAGGGTTGCCAGCTGTCCGTTTTTTGACCTGACTGTCCGATTTTCTAACAAATTGTCCGGTTACAAAATTCATTCAAAACCGGACAAGTGTGAAGTCCGGGCTTTTTGTCATTGTGACTGCCACAATTTGTTTTCAGTATTCAGCAGGATGCAGACTACAATATTATTTAGCTTGCTTACATTTTTAAGACGTAGAAAAGAACAGCCCTAAATTGAAACATAATGCCGGGTCAAAGGTGAACCATGCACAGTAAGTGCTGAAGATAAAGCTGCCATTGAGCACTCCAAGATGATTGATAAAAACCTTCGAGAGGACAGATAGAAAGCGGCTCAGGGGTCAAGCTGCTACTGCTCGGTAAGGAAGTGCTAACTTTTTATTATCCTGCCCCGTTTTACTTTAATCTTTGTGCAGGTAGCAGTTTGCTTCAGACAAATTCTTGAGTCCAGAGTATTGTTACTTGCATGATTTACAACTTTATCTATCAGGTTTCACTTCAGTTTGATTTTCTTGTATCACCCCACCCCCCAGCGTGTGATTCTGTGACTAAGTCATGGTGATTGAATGGTTTTGAACCCCAGTTGTGGACCTGGTGTACTGATAAAAGTTGAATTCACAGCAAGCCCTACTATTGTGCAAGCTTCCTGAGTTGTTATTTTCAGTGGTGAGGGTGTGTGTCTGTGACTTTGGAGCTATAAACTTCATTTTGATGTATTTGTTCTTGTTAACTGGTGGCATGCAAGTTACAAGTAAAACGGAATTGCTTTTGATATATGAAGTAAGTACAGTACTCCCATATATAAGTTATATTAGTAGTTTGAGACAGGATCTGGGAAGAATGGTTGACATCCCAGGCACTTATAATTTAAGTTTATTTTTTATTTTATTTAGAGGCTCCTAATTTTTAGCCACTTCCTTAGTTGAGAACGATTTTATTTTGAAGGTGGTATGCAAGTGGGTTTGATCGTATAAGTCATACCCATCAACTGTCTGTCCCTGATTTTTATCTGAAAATCTCACTGTCAATCCCTTCTAAAGCTGATGACTTTTGGAGAAAACCTGGTAAATCTTTCTTAATGAATAATGACAATGGTTATAGACCTTTTTCTTCAGTAAATGTAGATTAATTCCCATGCTCTAATTTTATCAACATTTTAAGTTAATTGTACAAATAAGTATTCCCGATTGTCCCTGATTATTTCTGGATTTGCCCCTGATTTTGTTGATATTTGCCCTGGATTAGTTTGATTTAGAGTTGTGATGCAAGTATTTAGGTAAGGGGAAGTTTATCCGGAGCGTTGTAAAAGATGCTATGGCTCCCAATGCTCATCTAAATTGTTTTTTTATCATATAGTGATTGATGAACGTATTGCTTGTTTTACGGGTGAGTCGAGAAACTTGGATGTTTGTGTGTGTGTGTGTGTGTGTGTGTGTGTGTGTGTGTGTGTGTGTGTGTGTGTGTGTGTGTGTGTGTGTGTGTGTGTGTGTGTGTGTGTGTGTCAGGGGTGGATCTGGGGAGAGGGTTGATGGAGCAAGTCACTTAAGCTTTCTGGTAGCCAAGGTGGTCAAGCTGCTTATTATAGAACAAGCATTTCTCGTCTGGATTTGTTAATGTTTAGCGAAACACTCTGCCAGCATTTAATGCATTTGCTGCTAATCTTTCTTTATCTGTTGGAAATTTGCCTTTGAATAATAGGAGAGAGTTTCATTTTGTAAGTTTATACTGTCAGTAGTGGTAAGAGACAGGCCAGCAGTTTAGATCTGGCATTCATTTAAGCACAGTACTCAAGTAATGAGTTGCTGAGTGATGTCTGAACATTATAAAGCATCAAGTAGTCACACAAACAAACACACAATGTTTTCCAATATATTTGTAAGTTTAAATGGATAAATGGATGCTGTTGTATATTGTATTGCAGAGTTGCACCATTATTCTTAAAGCCCAGTGTCTGTACTTAATTCAGTGTGGCTAAGCATTGTGAAAGCTGCCTCTTGCTCTTTAACAATTCCAGAATTTTGTTTTTTCTCTGTTAACCAGTTTTAAGTATTAAATGAGAGAAGCTCATTACAAATTTCATTCAAAACCAGACACGTGTGAAGTTCGGGTTTTGTGCCACTGTGACTGCCACAATTTGTTTTTAGTATACAGCAGGGTGCAGACTGCAGTATTATTTAGCTTGCATACATTTTTATATCCAAGACATAAAAAAGAACAGCCCTGTGGAGTGGACATGCACAAAACTAACAGTATCAGAACCATTAGATCCAAGGATTTATTTTGCTTCTGACAATAAATAGGGCATGTTGATGAGACACAAATGTGTGTCAGAGGGTCCCCATGTGCTGGAACAAGCTTCCCATCCATGTGAAGCAGAGTCCATCCCTAGACCCTATTTAAGCATAACTTTGACCAATAGGTGGGAAATTGGAAATCATCCCTGTTGCCACCTATCCGTTTTTTTTTTTCTAGACTATCCACAAATAAAATCAATTCTCTGGTAGTCAGGAAAACACTGTACAAACTCCAGTATTCTGTTTCACAAAAGGAAACAGACTATCAGTGTTTGGTAAATTGGATGATTTACTATGCTTTTTTTTACAGAAAAGTATAGTAAATCGACTGAATGCAGGCATCTGGGACAGAAAGAGGGTGTTCCCATAGCTGATGTTGCGATGATGTCACAAAATGGGTGGAGCATGGATGGGAGAGGGGGTGGGAATGGGTGGAGCTATGGGTGATGAGAGGGGTGTGACCTTAGTCCAGTTTTAGCCACAAAGAAACCTGGCAACCCTAGGTGTAACCTAGCCAGCTCCTGGGCTTTCCCATTACTTAAGTGAGCCTTTATGTTTCCCCTGCATCAGATTAAAAAAGTTTTTTGAGATGGATTTTTGGTCTCTTTATGTGTGATCTTACCACTGTTTATGGTAAGGTACCTGCCTATTTATTCATTTGACTCTATTTGCATCTCTCCATCTGTTAAAGCATCAGTGGTAGCCAGTGGCGTAAACCTATTCCCTTTCAGATTTTCTTGGGAAAAGTGTTGCTTTCTAGGGGATTTTCTCACTCTAGATGACTCTCCTTTGTTTTCCACTCTGGCTCTGTGGAAGATCTTTTAGGAGTTTCTGGGCCAGAAACCAGGACTGCTGCATATTTCTTCAGACCTATGGGCTTTTTGGAGTGTTCTAGTGATGCATCTGGCTGTTCTCCTGTGTAGCATATATCATTCCTGCCTGCTGTAGTTTGTGCCTTCAGGGATCTGTTTGAAGGGAGCAGCTTGTCTTACAAAATCATGGGCCTCATCATGCCACTCATATTACTGCTTCTGTCCTTTCCAGTGGAGCTGTAAAGATGCTGGATATTTATCCTCATGGCCAGACCATTGTGATGGCATAGAGGTCTGACATCTGTAAATGCAAGTCTTGTCTCTAAAATTTCAAGAGCAAAGTCTTGCAGCAAATAGTCCTGACAGCCCAGCAATAAGCAGCAATTTTTGTCTGAATCACAGGACAGTCTATGATGATTTTATGGGAGTACCACTGGCTGTCAATAGTGGGTATAATGCTCAATGTGCCCTTAGACTTTTTATAGGGTGTGCTGGATCTAAATTAAGAGTGCTTGCCAAAACATGTTCCAAATATATGCACATATCCTTTCTCCTTCCCTTCAGCCAGATCGATTAATCGGGGGTCGTTCCTTCAGCTAGTATCTTCTATGCCCATGAGAGGTTCCTCAAAATATCTGACAAACAGCTATTGCAAGTAAAGTCAGTAGGGCAGTCTTAAATTTTTATGGCATGCAGTCAATGCATATTCTGAAAAAGCAGTTTTTGAAGTGCAGACCTCCAGAGCTGCCTTTAAAGCTGCATTCTTGGCTTTCATTTCAGTGGTATCATGTCTTTGCCGCTAGGCCTACAAGTCTATCAGTCTTGGAGCCTAAATCCTTCACAGCATGCACAGATGCAATGGAGGGGACTGCTATAGTGCAACATTATTTTACATTAATTCAATTACTTTAATAAATAGCACACAACAAGTTGATAAGCAGGGTAAGTTAGCTGCAGATTTAGGGTGAGATGCTCATGGCATCTCAGTCATCCACGTTCCCCAGACATTAGTGGAATTAGACAAACCAGGTTATATGTTTGAATGAGTAAAGTTCTGGATGGGGCAGCAGTGTGTTGAAAATAAGACAGATAAGCTTCTGTAGGAAAAAGAAAGGATTGTAAAAGTGCAAATCAGGTTTGTCTATGCCATTCCCAGGCTACTTGATACCCTTCCTCTCCCATCATGCATCACACATCTCTCACTCTACAAGTGTGGGAGATATTTTAATGAACTTAGCTTTGAGGAGTTAGGCTCTTTGAATGGGAATCATCATCAGAGAAAGTGGACATTAATGTCAAATAGTCTATTTGGCCAATGATGAGCTTGGGAATTTCTAGCCACACTACTTCTGGAGGGATAAAGAAAAGGAAGCTGTGACAGCTGGTACTGTCTTGCAAGGCAAGGCCACAGTGCTGGAGTCCCCAGAGTCAAAAGCTTATTTCTGCATCGTTTCACAGCTGAGAAGCACAGATACCATTTGCGTGGTATGAAGAGGCAATGGTTAATTCTGCCCGCTACAGAACTGGCTTCTCCTGCAGTGTGCATCACAAATAGGAAGTGGTGCATCTGGCTGGCCCATTGCCACATTCTCACTGCTGCTTGACACAGTATGAATGAATGTGTATCATATTCTGCTTCTTTATGTACCAGACCATAGTCATGGTGTCTAACTGAAAGTCCAACAGAGGCAGAAGAACTGCCCCTTATTTTCAGGACGTGCAGGTAAGTTCCCTCAGATGTCCAGGTTCCCCGAATCCCTGAGCCCTAATCACAAATGCAGTACTGGTATTCATTTTTGACTGCTCATATTTTGAAATCTCCATCAAATTATGCCATCAATCTATCAGCCGCTTATAGTAGTCAGTGAAAAATGATTTTCTTCACTGATATGAAGCCACGGAAGAGTCTACAACTTCATATTTAAAGATGCAAGACTTAATATATTTAATATACAACACTATGATTATAATATGAAAAGTAAAAAATTGTCTGCAGCAATAATTGAATATAATTTTATTTAAGTAGAGTCACATACCTTTAGTTTCAAAAGTTCTAACAACTTTCTTCAGATCATCTTTAGGATCATTTAAGCCATCTGTGAAAAGAAGTAATATCTGCAAAGAAAGATACCAGACTTGGATCAAATCATATAGCATGTGTCTTAATGCAAGACAGTAAAAGCACGTGTAACCTGCTACTTGGTGACTTTAAGAATAATATGTGTGCAGGTTTTGCATATTAAAGCACAAAACTGGAAACATTACTCAAATCAGGTTTATTGGGACTGTAATAAGGTTTAGTACTTTAGCCAAAATGGCCTTTCCGAGAGTAAAATCAGAGGTTAAAAAACAATATTGTTACAGGGTGGAACACAATATTTTTGTATTGGTGCATACAATTTAATTTTTTTCTTATTTTCATTTGAATTTTCTCAGAATTCTGAGGTATACTTATTATAATTGATGCAAACAGAATTATATAGTGTATAAAAGTATTGTCTGTTGCTGACAATTTTGTGCTGTAAGAATCCATTTTGCAATCCCGGTTTGTGTAATAGTTTCAGTTTTATAGGCTGTATGTGTGGGTCTACTTCATAACATTGAAATTTCATAACACTGAATTTCATAAAATTGAGACCATAACATCGAAAATTCAAAACACTGAAAACCCAAAACATTGAAAACTCAGAACATTGAAAGTGTGCTTCATAACGTTGAAAACTACATTGCACAAGTAAATAAGATCCCCTCCACCTACAACAAAACCTAACTAACAAACACACTTTCTACTATGTTTCTGCAGCCCTCCATGTGGGGAGCTCTGCCCCCCCCCCATAAATTAAATATACCAACTCCAAGATCGCACTACAGTGGAAAAAAGTTAATTTCCTAACCTCACTGTATCACAATCATCATACACTGAGGTTAAGAAATTAACTTTTTTCAACTGTAGTGCGATCTTGGAGTTGGTATACTTAATTTATGGGGGGGGGCATGGGGCAGAAACATAGTAGAATGCGTGTTTGTTAGTCAGGTGTTGTTATAGGTGGAGAGGATGTTATTTACATATGCACTGTAGTTTTCAATGTTCTGAGTTTTCAATGTTTTGGGTTTTCAGTGTTTTGGGATTTAGATGTTTTGGTCTCACTGTTATGAAATTCAATGTTATGAAATTTCAATGTTATGAAGTAGACCCATATGTGCAAAGTAATCATTTTTGGCTTCCCCCAGCTGTGACTGCAATGGTTCTTGTCTAATAAGCCCACTTCTTCTCCCCTTTCTGTCAGCACTGGACAACGTGCAGAGAGAATCTGGGAAGCGGTCATCAAGGGGCAGGAGGCTAGGAGATTTTATAGTAAACTTCTATACACACCCCTTGTTAGCAGTCAACAGTGATTAACGCCATCCTATGCTTAGCCTTGGGGGTTGGCGGCATGGGGGTCATGCATACTTATACACATGTGAGATGCTGTGCTGGAATGTGAATTACTCCCTTTCCAGCCTTAGCCTTATGAATCTCTACACAGTACTTCAGCATTACTTCACCCAGGCAGCACTTCCATCTGATTATAGGAATAGACCAGCACTGTCCCCCATGATCTGGGAACCAGCATTGTCTGTTTCCTTTCATCTATCCCAAATTGCTGTTTTAGTGTTCAAGTCACCAAATGAGTTCTCAACTCATTTAGGGTGCACTTAAAGCTTCATCCCTCTGTACAGTGAAGCTGGCTCTTATATAAATACTGACTTTGTACAAATGAGACAACTAAATATATACTAGTTACAAAATGACATCATCTTCTATCTAAACGTATAACATAATGAAGCAAAAAATGTTAGCAGCAGTTTTAAAGGTAACTTAGTAATGGCATTTTAATCTGTCACAGCATTAATGATGTTTTTTAACTTACCTTTACTTTAGCGGCTGATCTTTGGCTGAGGTCATTGAAATATATATTTAAAAACTTAACCCTTAAATAAGTTGTTTCTCCTGTTGTATAATTCAACAGATACTGAAGAGATTTTTTATAATCTTTTTCAAAGCTTGAGTTAAACAGGGTATTGAGTCCTTCTGCAAGTACTAAGAAAGAAAATCTGATGGTAAGCCGGACGCGTGATCTACAGCTGATATCACTCAGCGAAGATGCTCTTTCTATAATTCGAGGAAGGTGATCCTGGAGCTCTTTTTGGGAAGGGAAAGATAAACTGTAAGTCGATTTGTCAAATCCCACCAGAATATCTATGGTGCATTCTAAAAAAAGCAAAAGTAGATATCATATTAGTAGACATAAATTAATGAGTAGGACACATTAACTACTGAGTATATTTGAGCAATTCAACAGGTAAAAATTTTGGTTTCAGAACATTTTATCAGGGTAAAAAATAGTTTGTAGTATGAAATAATCACTTTTTTGAGAAGGATTTTAAAAATCTTGTGGAATTAACTTCAGAAAACATGATGGCAGCATAGCATATAAAAATTACCTTTACTGGTATCAGTAGCAATCCTATAGGTTAAAAAAACTTATCTATTCATCCCGACAGTCACTAACATCTGTTAATAATAAACAGCTTCTAGAAAGAAGGTAGTTCTTCTCTTGTATTGGATTCAAAAGATGTAAACCTTAAGACCAGGGTCAAAATGGCACAAGCCTCAGTTACTTATTAATTAATCTTATGCATTTATTTAAATTCATGGTTTTCCAAAGTAACAATGTTGATTTATTGACTATCTCCATGTCTATTCTCCAAAATTCGCTTGAAGAGAATACTGTCTTATAAGTAAGGCCAGTACGGATGGATTAGGTCAATATAGTGGGTGACAGAGATTGATCTCACCACAATCTTTCAACATGGCACCAGATCACCCAGCTTACCTGGTAAGACATCATCAATTAATTGTACTGTTTCCACATTAGACATCAGCCCACCTTAACTTGCCATCCCTGGTTCCATGTAGTATCCTCTGACGAAAAAGTAAAAGCACATTTCATGCAGTTTTTGGTTGCCCCATGTGATTCCATTCTGCATACCTTGCATTCTTTGAGGCCTACTTGTTGGCACAAACAAATTATGAATGTCATTTGTGTAAGATGATGCTAACATTGTTAAAATATAATAACCATTTAGGCAAGGGGGCTTATTAACCTCCATGGCACAGCTGCTGAAGACTAGCAGGAAAGGTACAGTGATTAACACTACAAAGCCTAAACTGGTTAGAACTACCCCATCAACTAATACACTTGCACAGCTTCTTACCACCTATAAACTTATCCTGCAAATATCTGCTTGTCCAGTACTAAATATCATTCTACACAACTATGCCACCACTCAGTCATTATGATCCAATGACCAAAATCCTATTCTGTCCACAAAACAATCAGATCTGCTGTGCATCTGCACGATGTTGCTAAGGCCTGGAATTCCTTACTTATATCCATTAGGTCAATAACCTCCATCCAGTTCTTTAAAACCATTCTGAAAGACTTCCCAGAGAAAATCTGGCTCTGTTCATACTCATCCCCAGGGCACTATATCCCTAAATATGAACAAGTAAATATTCACAACTTACCCCTCCTTAATCACTCACTTCCTAACTTTAATCAATTTCTTTCGCTGGCACTCCATCTAAATATGCCATAATCTTTTGTTGTTTGTATTGTACTGATTTACCTTTAACTTTTCAAAATATTAAATTATTATCATATTAAGTTGCATTTATTTTTTAACCAGTGTTGTCACATTATGTCTAATTTTGTAAAATTATTTAAACTGTAAACGTTTTTTGTATTATTTTTGAAGACTGTAAAATTATTGTTCTTAAAATGTTTTTGCAATACTTTGGAGCTTTTCTACCCAAGCCTCTGCTGAAAATGTGCCCTACCCAGTCAGACATTCCCAATAACCAAATGTCAATAAAGAAATAAATCAGTCCTATTGGATAACATGATTTTATTATACATTATATAAAGGCTAAAGGTAGATATATTACATAATATTTTAGCAATTTCTTACCTATCCATTTCCTGTAAGTGAACTTGGCACTTTGAAATATGTCTGGACATATCACTTTAAACTCATTGCTTGGTTTTGTTACATGGAAGTTATTAATGACCATAGGTCTGATGATCTGAGCTCTTAATTTGCTGTAGAACCTTAAACAAGTTCTAGGGTTTTCTGTATTCATTTATGCCTAGCAATATTAGTGGTATTGTAGAATATCGGTCCTCCCATTATCAAAGTCCAGTACTCCATGTTGAAGATATTTAATGTCCAAGTCTGAAGCTTACTAGTACTGTTAATACAAACAGTATTGTTTATTTTCAAATGTGGATCCTGAGGGAAGTAAATTAAAACATTTAAAACTTTCAAGTTAAAATATGATCTATGACAAACTAGTGTTTGTACCTATAATATACCATATAAGGCATACAACATTGTATTTATTTTTGAAGCTAAGAATGTTTTTTTGTTAAAGGGAGGCCCACAATTCTGATGATGGGCCTTAAGACTGGTTGTAGTCTCTTTTAACTTTTACATCACAGAATATTATATCAGCTCCCTCCCCCACTCATATGTCTCAATTGCCCAGACTTTTTCCTGCATATTTTGGTCTTTTCATCATAAAATTTGTATTTTTTCTGGCAAATCATTCAGGAATAAAAAAATAAAAATTATTGATATTGCAGGAGCTTATTTGGTGACAATGATTATATTTGTGAATTGACTTTCAAGCTATGAGATGCCTGGTACATGAAGATAAAACCATTAATGTTCATCTTTTATTCTGCTGTCAAATACACTTATTTGCTTGATTTTTTTTTACTATCAAGATATGTATACTCCACTGTTAACCGTTGCATTTCACTTAACCTTCCCACATGACACTTTTCTATCTAATTGGAATTGTTTCTTATAGAAATAGGTTCATAGGTTCATAGGTAGATACTAGGCTATCTGCCCTAGGGCATTTATAAGCCTACCAGAGTGCATTTGGCTTCTGCCTCCCTATTAGATTAGCCTACTGTGCCTCTGTAAAGTAGGTCACAGAAGGTACCCTTTTAAGATTAGTTTACTGTGCCTCTGTCTAGCAGGGACACAGAAGAGATCCCAGGGGTGAATTTGCGATTTCCCATCCACGCGTCCAGATTTCGCTTGAAGAGGGTCAGCGAGGGACTATATCTAACATGAATTGGAATTCTATTCCAGAGTGAGGGGAGCCTCTGGGAAATGAATCTGTCCTCCAGCATGTCCTATTTATTTTTGTGCTGACGTTTAGGTCCCTGGAGCGTGTAGCTCTAAGGAACTTGGATTTTTTAATTCTGGGTTTGACATGGCTTTGTACGTCAGGAATAGATCGCCTCTGAGTAGGCGGTAAGCAACTGAGTAGAGCTGGTGTTTCTTTAGTCGAGCTGCATAGGACATCTGTTTGTAGCCCATAATCCTCTTGGTGAGGTACTTTTGGGGTCTCTCCAGTTGCTGCAGGTGTCGGGTAAGGTACATCCCAAAAGGGGCATTGTATTCAATTATGGGCCTGATGAGTGACGAGTAGAGAGGCACAATGACCTCTCTTGATCTAGATGTGAACCCTTTCGTGATAAGGTGGGCTATATAGAAGGTCTTTCTAACCACTTTGGCAACGTGATTATCAAAGGAGAGATAGCTATCTACGTTGGTCCCCAAATCTCTAATTACTTCTTCTGTACTTAATGGATTACCACCTATCTGGTAATTTGTGGGCACCTTGTTTTTTCCCAAAGGGGATGACTATGCACTTTTTAGCATTTAGCTTGAGGCCATTGCTCTGGCACCAAGCATCCATCTCTGTGAGACCCTTTTGGAGGATACTTGTGTCAGCTGGAGATTCGATTATGGCCCCCAGTTTGCAGTCATCTGCGAACTCTGTCAGCCATAATCCCCCCGTGTTAGCCTGAACCTCAGAGAAGTATATACCGAACAAGATAGGTCCCAAAACTGAGCCCTGTGGGACGCCACTTGTAACTGGTTTGGATTCGGACATGGCACCTGTGATTCTGGCCATGTGGGTTCTATCTCTGAGCCAGTTTGCAACCCATCTTGTGATATAGGGGTTGATATTTAAGCTGGTAAGCTTATTTATGATGCTCGAGTGGGGTATTGTGGCGAAGGCTTTTGCGAGGTCCAGATAGGTTGTGTGGACTACCTTGCCCTCATCTATGGCTTTGGTAACAGTTTCAAAGAAATCAACTAGGTTTAAGAGGCAAGATCTGCCCTTAACAAAGCCAAATTGGGTAGGGTCTAGTGTCTGGAGGCTCCCAATGTCTTTGTTTATGAGTTCCATGATAATACACTCCATAGCTTTACAGACCAGACTAGTCAGGCTTATGGGGCAATAGTTCCCATGGCCCGTTGTGGCACCACCTTTGTGGAGTGGGACCACTGTAGCTGTACGCCATTCTTTGGGTACATATCCTGTAGTAAGGCTAAGTTTGAACAGTGACTTAATGTGAGGGTTCAGTTCTTCTTGGAGCTCATGTAAGACACAGTCTGGGACACCGTCCGGTCTCATA
>NC_056731.1:756143398-756175875 GCF_019279795.1 Protopterus annectens
GGCCGGGGCTTTGAAGGATTCCACCTCAGTCTTGAGAAGTGCAAAGTTGGCTTTTGAGAAATTCTTTACAGTGATTTCCTTGGCTGGGGGTGGGGATGGGATATGGATGTCCGGGGAATTTTTTTATGGTCTGATCTTACCAATGAGGGGTTTACCTCTGGTGTGGAACATAGAGTCCCCATGTTGGTGATGACCAGGTCCAATATGTTGTTCCCTCTTGTGGGAGTGGTGACCAGTTGTTCCATTGCGTTAGAGTTTATAAATTCAAGGAACCGTTGGGCGAGGGTGTTTGGGCTTGAGTAGTTTTCCCAGTCAATGTTTGGGTAGTTGAAGTCACCCAATAACATAGTGTTTGGAGAGACCTTCATATTCTCCAGTGTTCTCAGGAATGCCAAGTGGGGTTCCTGTAATAGGGAGGGTGTTCTGTAGCAGGCTACAAACTGAAAGGCAGTTTTGCCCACTGTTAGTTGCACATGTATGGTTTCCAATGCTTCGTGCAGTGCCACTAACCTGGAGGTGTAGGTATCTTTGATGAATATAGATACTCCCCCTCCTTTTCTGCTTCGGTCCAAGTTTTGGGGCCGAAACGCATGGTATGAGTTATAACCTGGTAGTGCTGGGGTGCTCTCAGGAGCCTTGAACCAGGTTTCTGTTATTGCACAGACATCGATTTTCTCCATACTGAGGAGAGCCTCGAGTGTGTGCATCTTGAGGTTTAGACTTCTGGCATTGAGCAGCATTACCTTTAGTTTTTTTATCCTTGAGTTGTCTATGGAGGTGGGTTTGTCCTTTGAGCCTTGCCTAAAAAGAAAAAAAATATGGTGCTATATACAAGAAATAAATAAAACTTGACATCCAAGCAGAAACTGCTGCTTAGATTTTAATCTTCATTCATTTCATATAAGTATTTTTCATGCTTTAATATTTAGGCTAAAACTCTGGGGAGGAAGTGAAGAAGGCAAGTATCTAAGTGATGAGAAGTGGTGACTAAGAGGTTAATAATATGATTTTCTCTTATTGATAGGATATATCTGGTCCTGCTGCAGATGGATAAACAGACATGGCTTGGCTATTGGTATGATTTAGATTTATGAGTTGCTAACAAGGCACTCATCACAAAGTTTGCTTTCTAATCCTGTAGTACAAGCTATTATACCTAAAATAAGACTATGCTAGTCTTACATAAACATTATAGCTTAATTACCATGCATTTCATAGATATGTACAAGCTATTATATGTATTGATGATCATATCCCCACATGGGTTGCTGGACATTTTGTTTAGTATAGCTAGACAATGATAGTATTGTCCTTCAGTTTTCTGAATTGGAGGGCTGTACATAGTGATATCAGATTGGCGTACATCAAGTTTTTCTTTCAGCATATTTTAGTATACAGTGTCCAGGATTCAGAAGTGCAAACTCAGTGTGTATTAGGTGAACTTGTACAGTGAGCAATGGCATATGGGGTGGGGCCAATTCAGAGACATGGGCAGCTCTGTTGCATAATCTGGTGAAACTGAGTGTTCAACATCTTACGCAAATGACTGCATAATACTATAGAAATAAGCAATATTATTGTAATGAGCTCATTTCCAAAGTGCAGTGAAGGTAAATAACATGTCAGATGATTTAGAAACATAAAAAGTGAGCAATGAGCTGTGGCTGCCAATACATTTGTAAATTGCCATTTCTTGGTGAACAGAGACAGAGACAATGCAAAGATGCCACAGATGGCATCTGCATTAGCTGAACAGAGGCTGTTCTTGCAGCCAGTGTCCAGTGAGCATCACCATTCTCCATGCTGCAGATGGATCCACCCATGCTTAATGTACCATCACCTTCATAACAGTGACATAGGTCAATGATATAGTGTGGACAGTGACACCATACGGAATCTTAACAGGCATGTGTTCTCCTTACATGGAATCCTGTGGGCTGCATGGAATACTTATCTCTGTGGACACTAAGGTATGTGCGTCACCAAATATCCTTATTACTAGGACCCTGTATTGTACATCAGGGAGCACGGTGGGCATATCATATGCATCCACTTCACAGATTCTACACCAGTTCCTTCATATTATGTTTTGGCATGTGGAGGAACATATGTGGATGTTCTTCACATGGATCACTGCCATAGTAGCCAAAGTAAGGACATAAGAGGTGGTTAGCATCCAAAGCTTCTGGGCACCTTCCATACATCTAAACCATTAATCAAGCTTGAGCTTAGCTGACTAAAATTACATGTTTGGGTGGCAAGCCCTCAGATCTATCCTGATGCTGAAGAGAAGGTTCCTCTGCTTTCATGGATCAACAGTTGGCTATCACGGTTTCATTGCTGGGCTGAGAACGTCCTTCCAAGAAATAACCTTCCACTTTACTTTTATGACAGAACCTGTACTTTTCTATACAATATTAATTTTAAAGCTAGGAAAAAGTGTTTTAATGAATATAATCTGACTTTTAATTTGTTTTACATAGGAACATCATTTTTTTACTTTTGTGCTAAAACATTGTTAAAACTTATTTTAAACTGCTTTTTCATCAGGGAAAGTTGGCTAATTTACTTTTGGGGCAGCTTGGGTAAGTATTTAAAGTGCTTTTTACTGTGTTTTAATGGGGGGATAATTACTTTTTTTTACAACTTACTTGTTTTACTGACTATTGCAGGTAGGCTTCGCCAGGAATCAGGCACCCTTTTTCAGCTTAGCCATGAAACAACCTACTAATTCCTTGGTTCTTCTTCCTTCCTGCCACGAAAAGAAGCAAATTGTTATTTAGCCTTTGCCACAACAACAGGTTGCTAAAGTGCATAAGCTGCAGGGGAGTGATCCTGCTGTGGCCAAAGCTGGTTCCTCGGATCACTCATCTTTTCCTTGGGTTCGGCCTTCATAGTCCTTACAGCCACCATGGATTGGGGTTTAGACATCTTCTCTGTGAGTGTTGAAGTGCCCATGACAGGAAAAGGAGAACCCCTCTTGTTAGTACTTGGAAAAGGGCAAATAATGTCATTCTGTCTATCCAGAAAGTTGTGCCAATTCCTAGGAAAAGTTTGCTAGCAATACTGGTTCTGTTTCTTCAGAAATTAATATAAAAACGAAACAAAAACTTAAACATATGCTTTCTCCTGCCTCTGTAATTTATTTGGGTTAGTTCAACGTTTGATGCAGGCTTTTCTGGTAAAAGAAAAAGGAATCCTTCATTGTCTGAAGAGATTTAAAAAAATGACCTTCTAAATGATTGTGAGGGACAGTATGTTTTTTGTTTCCACAGACTTCTGACTTCTGAGGAGAGTGTGGCTTCAGCCAGTCTCTTTGAAGGATCTACTTTCTCTGCAAATATTTTTAGAATAAAACATGTTTCATTGAGAAAACAGTAATGTTCCCTAGACCCTTAGGAAGTATTATGCTTTGTTACAACTGGAATTTCAAAACCTTATCTTATTCCTCCTGTTGTGGAAGATGTTTTTGTCACAGCCTATTTCTTACTGCTTTCCTGACAGACAGCCTACTGCCACTATAAAGCAGATATAATGTATAATGTTCCTCAGTCTTTCAGGATTTTATACATTATGATACCAGTGCCCTGGCTCAGCAATCAAGGACCCTCAATCCCCACCACTAACACCAGTGAGGTTCATCCACATAGGGAAGGATAACAAATACACACACACAGTATAGTACAATTTCAACTAAGAACACACAGAGATCACAGTCAGTTTGGGGGTGGTTTCTCCATTTCTCTGCAGATCCCCAATAAGACTCCCCACTGGTGCAGCTATAGGGTCCAGATCTCAGCCTAGTGGGCAAGCTAAAACCTCCAGTACCCGCTCTGTCCAACCAGTGCTTCATGTCCCTGGCCAAGTAGCTGACACACTTTGAGATAAGAGTTACATACAACCACACAGACACTCCTGGGGAAGGCTGGCACAGGTTCTCCAGCTGTGCCCCTTTTACCCAGACTATACGGTACAAATCACTGCCACCACCCATTAATATTTATCAGCTACTAATAGGCCCTTATGAAAGGGTGTCCAATTATACTGTGCAATATTATTATCCAAATGTCAAGTGCAACTGAACAGTCAAGGCTTATTTAGAGTGACTTGGTACAGTATCACTATATATATGCAATGTACTCTAGAGCTTAAATTATGTCTACATAAACAGCCACAGCTGAAAGGTTTAAAAATATTTAATAATAATTAATGAGAACACAAGACAATACTTCTTACTACACAGTGCTAGTCAAGAGTTTAGAAATCACATGAAAATGCTTAAAATAATACAGTAGAATAGTTTTGACATCAGTACAGAAAAAAACAACTAGTTTAATCTTCCTATTTCCTAGCTATATCTAAGAGAAAACACAGTTCTAAAATAAACTTACATATAGAGCATAGGCAGAGTGCTGGTGATGTTGGATGTTCTCAAGACAAATACAAAATGCTCTGAGTCTCTCTGTCCTTAAATTGATAACACAGTACCACTGACTCATTTCAGATTACATCATTTCTTCCTGGTTCCCAGGCTAACAGAAACTCTACATTTACATTGTTTTGATCTTGCACCTGGTCAGGAAGCTACAGCAATAAAAGACATTATACATGCAAATTCAAGCGATTAACTCTGGTCTCAAAACAAAAGCAAGAATTCCTTCATCCAGACATCTTGACTCTGGGTTTTGTGATCAAACAATTACACAATGCTTGACTTATCAGCTTTCCTACAGCAGAGTGCACTGATGTTACATTTTTTGCAGTTCCACATTTAACACCATTTTCTTCCATTTAAGAGAACAAGCCTGGGGCTTATATTAATATTTACAAATGACAGAATTATCTACAAAATTCTATATGGCTAGGCTGGCAGACTTTACATATATTCACATCCATTCTTCCCTGATCAGATCCAGTTGCTGCTGAACATTTGGATAATACCCTCCATTCTTTTCACGAAGGAAAGTCTAGATAATTTCTGGGAAAAAAATGTATTCTTCTGCAACACGTTTTTAGAATTCTCAGATGGGAAGTTAATATGTTTATGATTTGGCTTGCCTCTTCTGAGAACATGAGGAAAATTTTTGCATGTGTTTACTTTTCTGAGGGGTAAACTGCTTTGTGTAACTGGTTTCTTCTGTGTCTCAAGTGGCTATTTGGTTTGAAATGTACTTACGATTTTGCTGATGGTACATTCAGGGTTCTTGCCACTGAAACTGTTTTGATGAGGTTTGCTTGGTTGCATTTAAAACACCTTCCAGATTATGATAGAAAGTAAGTTTTGAATTCTTTCTTGGGCAGAATGTTAGTTCTTGACCATTTGCTTCAGAGATCTATATAATGAGAGAGCTATGCTGATTTATGGGTTATCTCATTTTTTCACTCTCCTTCTCCAACTTGGCCAAGGTTTTTAATGTTCTTCCAACTACCTTTTTATGGAAAAATAAACAGTCCTAAGAAGCTGCAGGTAAACAAATGTTTAAGCTACAGGAGGGAGTTTCCAAAAAGTAGAGGAGCCCTGCCTCCGAAAGCTCATGACAGACTAGTAAGTCTTATTGATATTTACAAATGTCTTCCCCTCCCATCCTGGAAAACCCTACGTTTGTCAAGTTTACGTTTGGCAGTGGGAGCCTCTCTCTCTTTTTAAGGGATTCTCCCACACTCACCAGACTTAATTCTTCTTTTCCCTCCTGTCATGGAATATATACTTCCTCAAGGGGTGTTAGAAACTCTGCATCTTCCTCTTTTAGGAGAAGGGTTTTACTCAGTATTGCCTCTTTTGCCAAGTTCTCTATGTTATCCCTTAATAACCTTACATTTTCAAAATATACTTTTCATCACATTCCTACATACACATGACAAAAGTTTATAAAGGTTTTCTGAGTAATGATCACATTATCGCTTACTCTGTATTGCCATTTGGTCTATCCGTCACTATAAAGGTATATATATAAAGCATCTGACTCCAGTGATAGCCTATTGCAGACTGCAAGGTGTTCACATATTTTCATATTTAGATGACTGACCTTTTCTGCAGAGTGTTTTTCAACATATCAAGAATCTCTCACTTGGGTAAGGGTTCTCCTATACAGACTAAAAGTCCATCCAAAGTTACAGCTCTCTCTCTCTTTTTTATTTTTGCTTTTTCCTCCCACCCTTCCTTCATTGTTACTGGCCCTCATGTCCCATCTATGCTGGGTCATCAAGCTACTCTATGCCTCTGGAATTAATCTAGTAATCACTGGACCAGTCACAGATATTAGCAATGGTGCTTGACACAACTGAGCTTCCATCCAGGAGCAGGAGGGGGGGGGGTCTTACTTTTGGCCTACCTGTTACTCTCCCTTTGCTGTAGTATGGTACAGTCCTAGGGGGTGTGCAATGTAGTATCCATGGTGTATCACACCACTTTTGTGGCAGTTCAGCCAAGCCCTACTGCATCCCCCCCACACTGACCACACCTTGTCTGGTGATGTCCCTAACCTCCACCAGGAATCGACATCTTGAGACACCCACATACCACTCTTCCCCCAGGATGGTCACACCCATCCTCCCCTGCTACTCTATCAGTCACCCACAACATTAACTGAACTAAGATCACCTGGGTTGTAGTCAGGGCTTTATCCCTCTACACCACTGGAGTAGCTACATTCTATGCTATTTCTTAAAAGATTACTTTTCCTGGGCTGTCTCTCTAGGACACCTCAATTCAAACAGGTTTTCTTTAACAGGAAAAAGTAGATTTGAATGTAGATCTATTCCTGAATTTTTTGACTTAGACTACTGTCTCAGTAAGGGAATTCTTTATGATTCTGGGTCTGATGATACCTGCTGCAAGCCTCCACATGACAAAATCCATTGGTACCTGTAATTTGTATGGTCCCAACATCTACATATCTTGACAACAATTCAGTTTCCAGTTATGCAGTTTGTGAATAGGGAGATTTTGTTTTTGCAGGAGACACCATATTTTTTTTTAAATCTAGGTCTTCCATTCTCCTTTTCAGTTCCAGCTCAGTCAGTCACTGCAGACACCTCAGACTTTGCATAGAGAGTGGTGTCTGTGGGAATAAAAATTCAAGGTCTATGTGGTACAGACAAGACATAGTAAAAACACATACACATAATAGTGATGTTGGCAGATAAATGTTCACAGCTCTAGCTCTCTCTCTATCTTTCATTTTTAGGACTCTGGGACCCTTATAAATGTTTACATACAACACCACAGTGATGTGGTACATAAACAATCAGAATCAGTTCTTACCCTCTATGCAGCCTAGCCATGGTAGCCTGGGATATTGCTTTTCAGCACAATCTCACTCTACAGGAATCTTACATACTTCCAGAACAAAATTGTAAGGCAGACACCATGAGCAGGACCAGGACAGACACTTATGAATGAAAATTGTATCAGTGGATGTTTCAAGATTTGACTCATTTGTGGGGAACGCCATATACAGATCTTTTGCCTCCACTCAACTATTCCTTTTCTTTTCTTTTCTGTGCAGAGGAATTTTCCTATTTGCTTTTTGTCACTTTCCAGATTTATGCAGAGTTATTCTGAGTATTAAGAAGAACTACCCAAAATATGCCTTTGTCCCTGTATAGTAGATGTACGGACATGTGGTGGTTTTGAGCTTCTGTAAGCACATGCACTGGTCTGTCACAACTGACCTAAGGAAAAACTAACATGGCACATCCCCAGCAGTGCAGACCTCTCAGTTGTCCCTATTTTGTAGGGACACCCTCTGATGTTTCTCAAAGCATTGTTCCATTCTTCCTAAAACTGGAAACCATTTTGAGAATTTTTAAGATAATAGTTCCAACATTTAAAATGTGTCCCTAATTTAGGGCATTTTCCTTAGCTATGTTTTACTTTCTTGCAAATTCTTTTGGTAAAAGTTGAGAGCTCTGCAGCAGAGACATGGGATACTGTGATCAATTCAGCTCCCACATAAAGGCCTTTACCAGATATCAAGGTCTTTTCACTCTCCCCAGACAGGGACACCAGGAACTCCTCACTGTTCTTGAAAAAGGTCTGCCACACTGGACGCCCACCTATGAGCATCATTTTCTGTGCAGTTGCATGGAACTAGGTACAGGATTAAAGAACATACTGCCCAGGATAACTTCTCAAGGTGCTTCAGCTCCTTTGGTGTCCGGTGATTATCTGTACATCTAGACATAAGCCTATGGTCAGTGAGCAGGTACAAATGTGCAGCACCAGTTACAGTAGTCATGCACCCATGTGACTGCAATGGCCACAAAATTTGACACAGTTGCTACTCTAGTCTCACAGATAACTTCCCCATAGCAGTCTAGGAGGGCAACATTGGGGAGGAATTTATTATCTCAGGCACCCTGTTATCAGCTTATACTGAACTATGCTCAACCAGTCACAACTAATGTGTTGCACACATACTCAGTTGTACCTTGCCCAGTTATCACGTTACCAAGTGCACATTCTCTGCCATATGCCATCCACTATGTTCCCCACTTGAAACCCAGTTGCATGGTTTGTGCATTCTGACAGATTCCTCCATAAAAGCATTCAAAATAACAATCAGGTTATCAGTAACATAACCATTACACTCACACTACATAGTACTGACCTAATACATAGACCAACATATGCTGAGGCACTTAAGAGCAACCTTTTTAAACCCCAAAGATCTCCTAGACATTTATCCTATAAACAGAATCCACAGTAAACCCAAAGCACTTCATCCACACCCTTTGGAGCCTCAACTACAAAGCCCATAATGGAGGCCAATGCACTATCAATATTTTAGTCATAGAAGATTCCATTGTGAGACATACAGATGTACTGCTCACCAGACTGAATAAGGAGAAAATCACAATCTGTTCTCTATTAGGGGCCAGCATCCCCATTCACCCACACACTCAAATCATCTGACCATAAGTACCAGTATGATTCAGTCCTAGTCCATGTGGGTGTAAATGGACTCTGATTTACCTCCCTGGACTATATGAAGAGAGACATTATGAAGCTCTCAGACTGTGTCTCAGGCTAATATGTGCCTAGCATTGAGCAGCATTCCACTTTCACCAAGGATGATGATGCCACAATACGAACAACTGATACTTGACTTCAGTAATTGGCTTAGTTTATGATATAATTTCAAGGGGTACAATACTTGCCAGCATGGGAGGATATGGTCAAATGACAGAGTTGCTTTGCCAAGGATGGTCTGCACTTGTACCCTCTTGGTTTTTGAATATTGGCTAAAACATTGTCCTCCCTCATAGTGCCATTTTAGACATTACCAATCTGACAAACCTTCATAGATAGCAAAACCAGCCCAAAGGAATCTAAAGGTCTTATTGCTCATTGCCAGAAGCCTAAACAAGACACTCTACTCCCTCCAGGCGCTCATCACCCTGGAGAATGTGGGCATCTCTGCAGTTACTGAGACATGATTTAAAGCTACAGAGAACACCCTGGCAGTGCAGGGCAACAATGCTTTCCACGCATTCACCCAGCTACTCCATAGGCAGGGACCAAAGGTGGAGGTGATTCAATCTATATCAACAACAGACTCACCTCAAGACTAGTCAAATAGGATGATATGCTTAAGTTTATCCATGTCCAGATTTCCATAAGCAAGGTCCCACATCATAATCTTGTAAGCTACAGGTCAGCCTCTATGACCCAAGAAACCCATAGCTCATACTTGGACTTACTGGAGACTTTCACCATTCACCCCAATACCATATTCATGGATGACTTCAGCTATCTCACTGTAAACTGGACTCCATACAAATTTACAGGCACAGATATTCCTGGACTTCATAAACATAAATACCCTGGACCAAATAGTCCATATGCCCGCTAGACATGATAACATATTTGACCTGTACCACACAAACATGGGAGAATGCTGTGCTCCCCCCACCCCCTAGTATTGTCAGACCACAGAGCTGTCTTCTTTGTAAATAGAATTGATTCTATGACCCTGGATAATCCCGTAACATTTAGGAACTAGCCACACTGGACCTAAGGCAATCTTCTACCTGCTAAGTGATAGCCTGTCAAAATTTAAAGCCCCCCCCCCCAAATTCAGAGTTCACAGCTGCCTATACAAAATTATTTACAGAAACCCTGTGCAATCATGTCAACAAATGCATAGTCAGCTGTGCTTGCCAGAAATAAACCCAGAACCAGCTCAAAAAACAAACCACCCTTATGGAATCCAAACATATTAATAAGTTGCACAACAAAAGGAAAAAGTGATAGCCATGATTAGGATGTGCTATGACCAAACATCAAAATCATTTGGAGATAAAAAAGAAAGTAGAAGTATTAAACAATAAATACAATGGAATTCTAACACATAAAACTAGTTTAGCTTTAGAAAAACTAAAAATGAATACCTTGGCCACTTCTCCCAAATATCTACATAATTTATCCACAAGAATCATAATACAATCAAAAGCTAATAACATTAAAAGTATCTTCCATGAAAAGAAAGGGAAAAATGTCTCGGATACAGGTGATATTCTTGATGCCTATAGAAATCACTACATGGAACATTTCCAAAAAAAATATATACATATCGATCAATTAAATCTAGATGAAAAATGTTCTAATATAAAAAAAAATACCAGAAAAATTTTAACTAGATCTGCAAGCACCCATATCCTACAAAGAAATTACAGATACAATAAAAGAAGGTAAAAATAATAAAGCTCCAGGTATAGATGGCATAATTATGGAAATATATAAACTTTTTCCTTCAAAGATACTATTTCTCTTCCATAAAACTCTATTAGAAATACAGTCACAAGCTTTAATACCACCCTCTTTGAGATATTCCTTAATCACACCAATCCTAAAGGAAAACAAATCCACAAACCTCTGTACCTCATGTAAACCTATATCATTATTAAATAACGACTATAAGATATTTAAACCTATATCATTATTAAATAACGACTATAAGATATTTATGACAATATTAACTAACAGAATGAAAATACCACTATCCAAAACAATAAATAATGATCAAACTGAATTTATATATCATAGACACACACAATATTAAAAGGATAATTTCTCTTATAGATTATGTTAATAAAGAAAATAAAGAAACATTCATAATAGGCTTAGATATAGGGAAAGCCTTTGACTCCCTAAATTGTGACTATTTATTCAAAATCCTGGTATTATTTGAATTTCCTCCTTCCTTTGTTCATCTACTAAAGAATATATATATATATATATATATATATATATATATATATATATATATATATATATATATATATATATGGGTTCACTATATAATTTCGAAATACTAAAATCAGGAATTTCAGTATTTCGAAATAATAATACCCTAAACCCAGAATCCCGAAGCAGCAGAAGCGGGAAATTCAAAGTCTCGAAGTACGGAGACTTTGAATTAGCGCTTCTGTTGTTTTGGAGAGTGAGTGGTGTGGTGTTTGTTTGTGTATGTGTGTGTGCTGTTTGGGATATAAGTGTGTTTGTGTGTGTGCGAGGGAGTGTAAAATGTGTCTGCGTGTGACTTGCACTTCTGTGGCTAGTTGTGCGATCTCAGAGTTAGAATATATAGGAAGGGGGGTGTGGGGGGGTGCAGTGGGCTTGCCCCCCTGCATATACATAGTTTAAGTTAGTGTGTGTGGTTGTGGGGGTATGTTATGTGTTTGTATAGTGTAGGTGCATGTTTGAATTTTGCGTTTTTTTATTTTCGGGATTCCGGGTTTTCGGTATTATAATTTCGAAATACTGAAATTGTGATTTTAGTATTTCAAAATTATATAATGAAACCATATATATATATATATATATATATATATATATATATATATATATATATATATATATATATATATATATATATATATATACATATATATATATATATATACATATATATATATATATATATATATATATATATATATATATATATATACATATATATATATATATATATATATATATATATATATATATATATATATATACAAATAATTTAGTGCATGTTAAGCTAGGTGCTTTCACCTCTGAATCTATACATATAACAGAGGCTACTAAACAAGGATGTCCCATGTCACCGATTCTGTTTGCTTTGGCTATTGAAATATTGGCAAATTCAATATGTAACAATACAAATATCAAAGGAGTAGATGTTTATGAGCAATACAATTCTAAAGCAATGCTCTTTGCTGATAACATATTAACATTATCCAATACAAAACAGACATTAGAAGAATTAGATATTTTAATTGACAAATTTTACAGGACTTCAGGATTCCATTTCAATAAATCAAAATCAAAATTTTTATTTTTAAATAAAAAAAAAAAAGAATCGCAGATGAATGGGAATCACATTATGGGGAAACAAGAATCTACCTTAAAATATCTAAGAATTGAGTTATGCAAGGATAATAATGAATTAGTCTCAAAAAACTACAATAATATCCTCAATACAATTAAAATCTCTATGGAAAAGTGGAACAAAATAATATTAACATTTGAAGATAGACTAAGGTTAATAAAAATGGTTTTACTACCCAAGATTCTATATATAGCTTTGGAAATATAACTGTTACCAGAAAGGAATATACTCAAAGAAATAAACTCATGCCTAATAAAATGTTTATGGTTTCCCAAAAAAAAAAACAAAACAAAACAAAACAAAAAAAAAAACAGAATAGCTTTAATACATCATATCAGACTATGGAAACAGAGAGAATTAAACTTTCCTGATATAGAAACATATATAAAACCATCAATATCTAAAACAATCTCAGATTGGATAAGCCCAAATTATTCTGCAAATTGGAAAGAATTACTAATTGTAATATCAATAAATGAATTTGATTTACAAAAAATTTCAGATAGATAAAAACAATTTGCCAGGGCACCTATTATGTATTAGTATGCAATATAACATAACTAAGCCCACTAAAACTCATATGATTAATTATTAGATTGACTCATTTAGGAAACTTATTAATGCAAATATAGATTTAAAAATCTGGGTTGATCTTTTAACACCATTCATAGTTACAAAGAGCTATCCACATAAAATATACAGAGAAATAATTAATTTCTGGAAAAGAAAGGATTTGTTTGTTGGTTTCAGTATATAAAAGAACTAAAAGTTCTGGATATACAGACAATAGAAACAACATACAAAATTCCACAAGATTGGCTAACTATGCAATGCATTCTGACTTATTCGCAAGATTTATGCAGAATAATTATTAATTCTTCATTTAAAGAAATACCTAAACTTACGAAATACGTATATGAAATCATATATAATTATCATGACATGGCAAATAGTATTTTGAAATTTTACAAAATACTGATAAATTATAACAAAATGACACACATTACAGGTAACTGAAGAAATTAAATCAAATATTTTATTATCAATAAAACATACATCTTTTACACAATACTGGAAAGTTTTTAATTGGAAATGCTTGCACAGAGCATTCTTAACTCCAGCTAGATTTACTAAAATTAATTCTTCCTCAAAGGGAATGTGTTGGAGGTGTGAGCATATACACAATGCAGATTGGAATCACATTTTTTCGACTGTGTTAAAATTAAGCCATTTTGGGATGGTATTAAAAACTTTTTACAAGCTTTATTTAATGAATCGTTTAACTTATCTAAAGCTCTAGTATTATTAAATATGTACGAAGGTCCTCATTTGCACGAGTCAAATATGTATCTAGTATGGACAATACTTGCAATCTCAAGGAAGTGTATAACAAGAAGCTGGAATACAAACACAATACCAACTTTGGAAGACTTCTACAGCCTACTAAAGACCACAGCATTGTTAGAAATTAAAATTAAAGAATTAAGGATTCATCCTAAGCCATTTATTAACAATACATGGAAAAAAGTCTTATCATTGATTGACACTTTACAGTAACTGAACAGATACACTCTAATAACTGGATTGTTATACCTATAAAGTAATTGTATATATTGAGCTCTGTTATAGTGTCAGGCTGATGTAACTAGTGTACATAGTTATTTAAGATGGTATATACAAATATTATGGAATTTATTCAACTGTATGTGAAAAATAAAACATTTTTGAGAGGAAGTGCTATGACCAACATCATAAAAACACTCTCATCAATTTAAACAAATAACAAAGAATATTTTAAGTCTAGTAAAACCAAATTTTAGGTAAAGATAACTTCCTAGGCAAAGGACAACCACAAAGTGTTTTTTAGCTATGTCCAAAATTTCAAAGGCAGCCCACAGTAGTAATTCATTTCTTCTTTCCCCCAGCTATCACCCCCCCCCAGAAATACCATTAATACTAAACCCCTTCTGACTACCCTAGGGAGCACGCCCTAGATGTGCTCACTAAGGCAAAAAGCAGTGCATTGATAGACCCCAATAATATCCCAGGATGCCTGCTAAATAACTTGAAACATGACCTATTGTGACCACTGGAGTCACTATTTAACTATAGCCGCTAGACAGGCTTTGTGCTACACAAATGGAGAACCACAACAGTCATTCCTATAGACAAAGGTGGAAAATTAACCTACCTGAGGGACCACAGACTCATATGTATGACTAATCTCATATGCCAGGCCATGGAAGGAATTATCATGGAAATGATTAATAACACAGTAGCTACAACCTAGTTTGGTTTTGTTATTCAATCTGATGGCATACTGCCTACCTTGACTTGGCTTAGGCATTTGATACAATACCCTACACAGGCATTTTAAACAAACTCATGGAATTAGGCATAAACCCCTATTCCATGTATTGGATAGCTGCCTGGCTCTCCGATAGGACTTGGGGAAGTTAATCTAGGAGAGACCACATCCACAAGATGAGCTACTCTCTTAGTCCCTTGGGGCTCTGTGCTGAGTCTGTTTCTTTCTTGCATATATTTCTCAGATGTCAAAGCCCATGTGAAGTTCCTCTGGCTGACTAAGTTTGCCAGTTATTGCAAACTAGGAGCAGTCATTGAATGCCCCAAGACACTAGCATCCTACAGGAAGGACTAAAACTGATAAATGACAGGAGTCAAAGTCATGTCTTAAAACTCAATGCCAAGAAATGTATAATAGTACCCTTTGGGAAGTCAGACACCCCAGGAAATTGCCTAGTCGATAGCACACCCCTAAGAGCAATACCAATAGTATGGGATTTGGGTACATATGCAGATAGCAACCTGGCCTTCAACCAACATATTTGTAAGGTAGTAAGTAAATCATTCTATGTTATTCAACTTATAACCAAGGAATTATCAGGTCTATCATTGAGTACAATGCCTCATTAGTTATGTACTTCACCAGGCACATACAAAAAATGAAACATACACAGAGCTTCCTCACAAAAAGAATACAGGGTGTAAACAGAATGTCCTATGCAGATCTTCTCAAAGTCATATCTCTGTACTATGTATCTTACAGATTGCTGAGAGGTTATCTATGCCTGGCATACAAGACATCCTTGGATCCCACTCTGATGGACTTTTTACATATCTGCAAATTAAATACAATCAGAATTACTCAATCTAGGTATTTAAACTTTGCTTGCTGCATGAATAGGACATGCTGGAGGGACAGATATGTGACTCAGGGAATTATCCTTCTCTGGTAAAGGCTTCCCATCCTTGTGAAGCACAGCTTATCCTTAACCCTATTCAAGAGAAAACAGGACCAGTGGATGAGAAATCATAAATATAACCAGGGTCTAGCACTTATATCTCTAGTGGACAGTGTCAGCTGTATACCCCTTAAAATAAACTTTAAGGCACACAAACCTGCAGGATATATTTGGGAAGCCTGGCAAGACTTACAAGGGCCAGCACATAAATTTGCAGGATACATTTGGGATGCTTGGCTAGGTTTATAAAAGCTGTAGTGCTTGTTAGCCTAGTATACATCTACGAACCTATTTGCCACCTGCCAAGGGATGCAGTCTACCTTACATGGCCCCTCAGCCATACATCTGCTGGTCTACTTATAACTGCCCCTGTGCCATGTCTTCTCCCTTTCATTATTTCAACTCTCCATGTGCTCACTATACTCCTGTCAGCAAGCTGCTAAGGAGCAACAAAGCCAACAGTAAAAAAAATCACAGAGATTTCCGGTTATCCCCCTACCCACCATTGGACTGTGTACCTTCACCATAGCAGATGTACAAACCTTCTGTACTCTGCAGACTACTATTAAAAAGAAGTTATGTCTTACCATAGCGTTCCATCTGTGTTGTCGATCTTCACCAATTCTTGACAGTGGGTACGGTACTGAACCTCTGAACCATGTTGGCTGTTTACTTCAGCTCACGCTCTCCAAACTCCTCAGCCAGGCTCTACCCATAATGCTCCTCTTAGAGATTACCTCAGATTGAATACAACCACAATCACCAAAAACTTCACCTCTCAGAAGACATCAAAAGCACATCACCATGGAAAGAACAATGCAAGGAAAAGCTGTAAACCTTTATTTCATGTTCTGGTACCTCGGCCTTTCGCCTTCAATGGTGATGTGCTTTTGATGTCTTTCTAGAGGTGAAATTACCTCAGATTGAGTTTGCCAAGAAGTGGCAGTCAGACATGAAAGGTCATAGCTAAATGATAGTCATATTAACTGTGGTCAGATATGAGTCCATAAAGGAAACTAGACCAGCACTAAATTTGGTCTCCCAAGAGTCTCAGGATGGGGGAAGGAAGGTTGGGATGTCAAGGACTGGTGAAGATTGACAACACAGATGGAACGTTATGGTAAGACATAACTTCTTTACTTGATGTTGTCAATATTCACCCAATCCTTGACAGTGGGACACAGCCCCCAGCTACTTTAGCCTCAGGAGGTCTCACGAAAGAATATTCCTAAGCACCATAGCGCCAAAGGATGCTCATCCCCTTTAGACCTAATCCAATTGGTAATGAGGGATAAATGTATGATGAGAAGACCAAATGGCTGCTGCATAAATGTCATCTAAAGAAGCCCTGGCATGAAAGACTGCAGACGTAGTTACTGCTCTTGTAGAATGGACTTGGACTGTTTTTGGGAGCCTGAGTCCTTTGGAATGATACATGAATGTGATGCAGTTTTTAAGCCATTTAACCAAAGTAAATTTAGAAACTGGATTACTTCGATGGAGAGAATTAAACACCACAAATAGTTGGTTTGATTTTCTAAAATCTTTAGTCCTGTGAAGATAAAAACAGAGTTGTCCATGTATGTCAAATAAGTGGAGGGCATATTCTCCCTTGTTAGAAAAATTTGGGAAAAAGACTGGTAACTGTACAGCCTGATTAATATCAGTCTCTGAGACACCCTTAGGCAAAAAGGCTGGATTAGTTTGAAGTGCAACTCTATCTTTATGAAAAATTAAGTATGGAGGTTTGCACGATAGAGCCTGAAGCTCTGAGACTCTTCTGACAGAAGTGATAGCCAGCAAACATAAGGCTTTCCAACACAGATATTTTAAGTCACAAATTGCTGATGGTCCAAAGGGGGTCATAGTAAGGGCCTGAAGAACTACAGTTAGATCCCAAGGGGGCAGAGCCTCCTTAAATGGAGTTGTTAGCATTAGGAGGCCTTTTAAAAATGCTTTACAAAGTTTGTGTGACATTAGACAGGCACCATCCAGTCATATATGAAAGTTCGAAATTGCCGCTAGGTGAACTTTAATTATCGATGCAGAGGAACTCAACTGGTAAAGTAAAGCCAGGAAATCTAACACTTTGTGGACAGGACATGAATAAGGTTCTAACTCATTATCTGGAGTCCATCTAGCAATTTGCTCCCATTTACTTTGGTATAATTTCCTTGTAGACGATTTGTGATGAGCAACAATAATTTGTCAGACAGGTGAAGGAAGAAAGAAAAGGATGCCTGACAATCATTGGAATTGGAGAAGCCATGCAGTAAGCTTGAGGTTTTGGAGATTTGGGTGCACCGTGCCCCCTGGGTGAGGCAGCAGATCCAGAGCTGGGTCCAGAATCCATGGTTTCTGAAGTAAATGAGGCCACAGGAAGGGAAGCCAATCTTGTCAAGGCCAGAAGGGGGCAATGAAGATTATCATGGAGAAGAGCATCTCTGGGTGACTCCCCCTGAGGGAGGAGTAGGGCAAAGTAACTTCTGCACTTGTTGTTTAGAGGAGAGGCAAAGAGATGGCAGAAAGGTTGGCCCCAGTGGTGAAAAATGCTGTTTGCCACTGTTGGATTGAGAGACCACTCGTGAGGCAAAAGAATAGTTCTGCTCAATTTGTCCACCATCACGTTGGAACTCCCAGGAATGTGCATTGCTGTGAGGAAGTGGTTAGAGGAAATCACCCATTGCCAAACTCTGAGTGCTTCTTGACAGAATGGATAAGATTTGGTTCCTCCTTGTTTGTTTATATACAAGACTACTGACATGTTGTCCATCTGAATTGCTACTGTTCCTAGAAGAAGGACATCCTGGAATGCTTGCAATGCTAATAGCACTGCCCTCATCGCCAGAACATTGATGTGCAAGTTAGCCTCCAGTTAAGACCATGTGCCTTGGACTGTCCTTCCCAGATAATGACCCCCCACCCTATCTGGGAAGCATCCATGGTCACTATAGCTTGGGGCTGGAGAAGAATGAAAGGGTGACCCAAGATAATCTGGTTGGAGTATAGTCACCACAGTAGGTTGTGTTTGCAGTGATTGGTAGTCAGAATTGGCTGAGACATTGGTTGGTGCATGAGAGACCATTGTGATGCTAGTAGCCATTGCAATATTTACATGTGGTATCTTGCCAAGGGAACTACAGTGATTGCTGCTGCCATGGAGTCTAATGTTTGAAGAACTAATTTTTCTGGAACCTTGCTGATGCGTAGTAGTTGACTGACCTGGGATTTGATATGTTTTAGTCTTTTAGTGGGAGAGATGAAATTCTCAAGATAGTGTATAAGTGGGCTCCAATGAAATCCAGCTGTTGAGAGGGTTGAAGAGTGGACTTTTTGAAATTTATAGTTATTCCTAGAGATGTACAGAGATGTATGGTGTAATCTCTTGCCTGTTGATGCCTGGTGGCAGCGGTGAAGAGCCAGTCATTCAGGTATGGAAATATTCAAAATCCTTGCCACCTAAGATGAGCTGCTACCACTGCCATGCATTTGGTGAACACCCTGGGGGCTGTGGTGAGTCCAAAGGGTAGCGGTCTGAACTGGAAATGACTGGCTCCCAGCTGGAAGTGCAAAAACCTCCTGCAGCTCTTTTCCATTTTTATGTGGTAATAAGCATCTTGGAGGTTGATAGAACACATCCACTCATCTTTTTCCAAGAATGGAAATATTGACTGAACCGTGACCATCCAGAATTTGGTTTGTTGAACTGCCTTCCTGAATTGGCTGAGATCCAAGATGGGTTTCCAATTCCCTGTTTTCTTGGGCACTAAAAAGAATCTTGAATAAAATTCAGATCCTTTCTGGTCTGGTGGGACTTTTTGGATGACTCTTTTGCTTAGCAGTTTTTAAATTTCTAGAACTGCTGCTTCCCTGAGACTAGGTGTCACGTCTGGGAGTTTTTTTCTGGGGTTTTGGGGGCTGTGATAGCAGGATTTTGTAACCTCTGGATATGATTCCCTGCACCTATTTGTCTGTCATTAACATTTGCCAGGCAGATTGGTGTAGAGAAAGTCATCCCCTGACTGAATGCAGTGGCGGGCAATCGGGCTCCCATTCAGGGGTAGTAGTAGAAAGCACCAGAGAAGGTCTCTCTGGATCCCTGATTTTGCAGTCCATTTCTGCCTCTATGGCAGCATCTTCCATTGCTTCCCCCCTCTGCCCCGGGGGAAATCTTTGCCTCATGAATGCTGGAAAGTCCCTTTGGATTTTTTAAACCATAGTCTCCCACTCCTCTGGTTCCTAGAGTATGGTCTCTGAGGAGTGGAGAAACATATATCAATGGCAGAAAGGACCTTGCCATCCTTTTCACATCTGGTTTGGGTATCTTTTACCTTGGGACCAAAAAGGGAAGATACGTCAAACAGAGCATTGAATAATGCTTTAAATGGTGCCACAAAGTCACACAAACACATCCAGGAATGCCTTCTGATAGCTATGCCTGAACCTGCTGCCCTAGATATTCCCTTCAGCAGCATGGGCAATGAGCCTCATGGACGAGTTAGAAATTGCTTGAAGGGTAGTAAGCTCAGAAATACCTTTGTCTCATACTCCTTCAGCCACTGCTCCTTCAAAGGTATCTGAGAGCTCCTTGATCAGATCCCTTTGTAGTCTTGTAAAGTGCACCATATAATTCAAGGACCTTAGAGTGAAGGTCACTGAAGCAAAAACATGCTTCCAAAATCTTTCCAAAGTCCTAGACTACTTGTTAGGAGGATGGATAGTAGGACTTTCATCACCAAGTTCCTTTCTGGTGGCTGCCGCTACCACCATAGTGTCAACAGAAATTCCTTTGGCCAAATGCGGTTCCTCCTTAGGGGCTGATAATATTTGATCTAGCCTCTTGGAGATTGGCTCTATGGCACCAGGCATCTTCCATGCCCACTGAGCAATTAGTTTAATGAGAGCATCAGCAGGTGGAGAGATCCAGGAAGTAGAGGGTTGGGCACGAAAAGCCTCCAGGTATACTGATTCCTAAGAGGAAGGTTGGGAGGAGGACCAGCCACACCTCAGGATTTCTAGGATGTCCCTGAAGGAAACATCATCAGGGGTGACCTGGGGGAACCTTCCCCTTCATCAAAATCACTATCTTCTGGGGAGTCTAAGTGCTTCCTCTTGCACTTTCTTCTTGCAGGGACTTCGTCGGGGGTAATCTTGAGAAGTATCTAAAGAGGAGACCACTAAATTGGGAGTTACCTGAGACTTTTGTACCCTCTGTCCTGGGGATGAGACTGATGGTAGCTCAGGTCAAGGAGAAACAGAAATCTGTCCTGACAAGGATGGCAGACTGTGAGTCTCCAATAGACAAGGCTTTCTCCATAATCCAGAAGGTTGGTTCCCCCATAGAGGGATGGGACCCCGGAATTGAAATACACTCTTTCAGAACACCCCGCACAGAGGAGGCAGCCCCTGGAATAGAAGTCTGAGTTGATGCCACAAAGGTTGTGGCACGTGCAGAAAGCTCGGAGGAACACAAGGCAGTTATCGGACCCGGAGATGAAGATGCTATCAGAACCAAGACAGTTGAAGCCAGGAGAATCATAACCAAGGGCTCCAAGGGCTCAGCAAGAGTTGGAGGAGGAGGATATGGGGATGACTCAGGAAGAATGGATCTGATGCCAGTGTGGCCTGGAACCAAAGACAAATCCCTCGCCACCAGCAGCTGATCCACCAATCTCATATCTGCCTCTGAGAGACTCTTTTAGTAGATCGAACAGATGTAGTGGAAGGAGATTTAGTGTGTCTCACTTCCAGAAAGGGACATGGGGGTCTGTCTTTAAAGGGGTCTATGGATGGAGAAAAATATGTTTTTGGGAGCAGAAGCAGCCCTGATTGCTTCGGTACTGATACAGCAGTAGGTGCAGAAGAAGTAGCTATCATCTCCTATGCTAGTTTAGATTTAGTTCTAGATAAACCTTTGGTGCTGATGGACTCTTCAGTTCTGAGGTAGATTTAGCCATTTTTCATGATGGTTTCAAGGCCCTTGGAACCGAGGAAGGCCTTTTCTTAGAAGCAGGAGATGATGATGATGAGGAAGTGCTAGCTTCTGTCCTGGACCCAAAAATGGCCTCATCAAATCCAGATTTAAGGAGTCCTTTTAAGATCAACTTATTTTTTCTTTCAGTCAAAGTTCGGGTTGAAAACCCGTGACAAATAGAACAGTTTTCTTGGAGATGGATCTTTCCAAGACAATAGACGCAGAGAGTATGTCCGTCTGAGTTAGGTATCTTGCCCTCACATTTTTTGCACCTCTTAAACCTGGAGTTGCCTTTAGAGGATTTGGTAGGAAAAGGTTTTCCATATTGCTGCTGTTCAGCCATAATGGCAGATAAAAACTGTCAAACAATCACGGGACAAAACAAAGTGAAAGGAACACAGTCAGAAAGGTTTTTTGTTTTTTTTTTAATAAAAGATAGTGAAAGAAATACCATGGATGGTATTTGAGAATACCTTAAAAAAAGGTAAATAAAGGTAAAGGTAGGAAAGGAAAGAATACCAATGATGGTGCTTAACAGTCTACAAATGATAGAAATAAATGGGATACAGAACAAAACTTAGATAAGTAAAAGAGAGGAGTGGGTAGATAATGCAAAGAGTTATAAAAAGGATTTTAAGAGAAAATCAGATTTTTAAGGAAAGGAAGTCTATAATTTAGACAATACTCACAAGAAAAGCCAAGGCTTAAGAGAAGGAAATGAATGCATCAGGTCTGCAAAGTGGCAAACAAAATCTGATGTAATCTCTGATTGGAGCATTATGGGTAGAGCCTGGCTTGAGAGTTTGGAGAGTGCGAACTGAAGTAAACAGCTGACACAGTTCTGAGGTTTGGAATCAAATCCACTGTCAAGGATTGGGTGAAGATTGACATCAGATTTATTATTATATGCAGAGACCCATCTTTGCCATTCCTGTGCTCTCTATCCCCGTCACAATGTTGCTGTGGAGCAATAACCGCCCCCCCCCCCAGTGAAACATTTTACGAGTACGATATCGTACCCACATGTCACTTCCCTCTGTACATGTACCACAGTAGATGTAGAACAGTACTTTATTTGGTATGTTACTGTCCTGTGTACAAATACAGCAGTAGATGTAGAACAGTACTTTATCTGGTATGTTACTGGCCTGTGTACATATACAGCAGTAGATGTAGAACAGTACTTTATCTGGTATGTTCCTGCCTGTGTACAAATACAGCAGTAGATGTAGAACAGTGTGTACATATACAGCAGTAGATGCAGAACAGTACTTTATCTGGTGTGTTACTGGCCTGTGTACAAATACAGCAGTAGATGTAGAACAGTACTTTATCTGGTATGTTACTGGCCTGTGTACATATACAGCAGTAGATGTAGAACAGTACTTTATCTAGTATGTTACTGCATGTGTACAAATACAGCAGTAGATGTACAACTGTACTTTATCTGGTATGTTCCTGCCTGTGTACAAATACAGCAGTAGATGTAGAACAGTGTGTACATATACAGCAGTAGATGCAGAACAGTACTTTATCTGGTGTGTTACTGGCCTGTGTACAAACGCAGCAGTAGATGTAGAACAGTACTTTATCTGGTATGTTACTGTCCTGTGTACAAATACAGCAGTAGATCTAGAATAGTACTTTATCTGGTGTGTTACTGGCCCATGTACATATACAGCAGTAGATGCAGAACAGCACTTTATCTGGTGTGTTACTGGCCTGTGTACACATATCACAGTCAATGTAGAACAGTATTTCAAATGGGATGTCACTGACTTCTGTACGCGTACCACAGTAGATGCAGAACAGTACTTCATCCTGTATGCCACTGGCCTGTGTACATGTACCCGAGTATCTGTAGAACATTACTTCATCTGATAGATCAATGTAATTATTTTATTCAGATTAGATAGAGTGATGAACACTGCAATGGCAGCACCTCTTTATATTGCACTTTCTTGAGATTCATAGCACACCAGTTATTTCTAATGAGACAACTTAGGTTAAATGTCTCTGATTCACACATTTAGTACAATGTACACTAGCCCTACACTGTATTATGGGGCTTGTGCCTGCCCATGCACACTCATTGTATGTGCCTGCATGGACAAGTCCATGACTTCAACTGGGTTGCAGGCTTCCAGCAGATGGCCTCATGGCTCTTTAGGGTACCATGCCATAGCACTGCTGCAACTGTTGGAAAACTGCTGTTCATTAAAGTGGTATTTACATGCTCTACACATTGTATGTCCACTGTGTCCAACCCCCCCCCCCAAAATTTCATTGCCCCGCCTTGCTTCCCATATGTCACCTCATTCCCTCAGTGTGCATTGATGTGCAGTGATGCAAAACTGTCATAATTTTCCTTTTGATATTAACATCTGAAGTGGCCATGACTTCTGAATGGGCTGAGTTTGGAAGGGCTCCCATGTGGGGCAGGTGAGAGACAAAAATAATTTCTTCACCTTCTGCAGTGGAATCACCATTAGTGTCTGATGGATAACTCCTATGATGGTCTGCAGTACAAGGTAGATGCCTGGCACTGCCTTGCCATGACAGTGTGTGATGCCATGGTCATCAGGATGTGCATTGCCAGAAACATTGCAGTGACCTAAACTGCTGCTAACTTGACCTTCTCCAACAATGTGAAGAAGATGTTAGGGAGAAGGAGCAAGACTTCTACAGTAAGTGTGAATAACTGGTAGTTGCTTATACATAGCTAGGCATTCTTGTACAGCTATAATCAGTTATTTGCGTTTGTGAACATGTGGTTTTATTTTTCTTTTGTCCGTTTTTCAGGGTTTGATATGATCAAGTAAAACAGGCTGATATGCCAAAGGAGGTAAAGATGCCTGTCCAGGCATAGGATACATATATGACATTGGTATTATACCTGCATCTCTCTTAGTGACTTACTTCAATGTCCATGCTGGCAGTGTCACTAATTACATTCACCACTGCTTACAGCTTTGCTTTACTTGACTTTATGAGTTTATAGCTTGTAACTTCAAGTGAAACATTCAACTGTCTCTTGTAACTGAGACATTTCCAACAGTAACATGGTGAGGCAATCTGGACTCCCAATGAATGTGTCACTGCCATCATGGATGTCATTGTCTGCTTTAGATCTGTTTAACTGGCAGCATTCAGTATCATATCCCTATCTGTCTACCTTTCTATTAATGCACAATGCCCTTGTCAGCTTGTCATGGCTTTCTCTTACACTAGCCATTCAACCATCCATGACAGTATCAGTTACACCTGGCATACCATGGACGGATCACTGACAGGCTGTGGGGTGCTGCTTTATGGTGATTTGTCATATATTAAGTTACAGTATCACTGCTGGATTTACATGCCCCATGTGTAGTCCTTTTAGAATTCTGAAGAGGGGTATATATGGTATGGTTTCTCCAGTGCCATGCAGGCCAGTATTTAGTATACTATGTTATGCTAGGCTGGGCATTACACAATCAGAGGAGCTGTTTCTGCCCAGCTTTCCTGCTCCTTTGTCCCTCATGCTGTATGCCACTGTCCTACACATGGGTAGCTGGTTAGATGGCATGCAGTCTTGTCTCTTGTGGTAAATATAGTTCTGCATTTTATTCCTCCGTGGCCATACTGCCAACCATTGTAGCATGCAACATGCAACTGCTTTTGGTTGTGTTTTTATCTTTATCACTCTTTTTTTTTTATTTGTTCTTTGTTAGTTTGTATCTCTCCATTTATGTTAATATGTTATGCAGTGTCAATCACAGCAGTGGATGCGATGTGACAACAGGTCACGACATCATGCACCTACCTCTTCATTACCTGCTTGGTCAGTCACAGTCTCCAGGACCATCTCTCTATAGGATGAGAAAGGTCATCCAGTGGAAAGGGTGAATTGAAGTGCTTGCTGGTGGCTACTGATGCTCTGTCTTTTGTGGGGTATAGGGTCCCAGTATGTGGGCATCACTGCGGGGGGAACCTGCGAAGTCACCTGGCAGGTGTGACAGTCAGTCATCACCCTGCCCTTTCCCTAATCATGGTGTTCCCTGTCCTTGTGTTTCACTTCCTTCCCCAGATTGTAGCCTAGTCGTCCCAATCACCATTTGTCCTCCCACTTTTTGTCTGTGCATCTTTTTATAGTTCTTACCATTGATATCATTATCTTCCCTGTCAGTCTTCATCTACCTTTTGTGTTGGTGTGTCTAGCTTTGCTGCCATTTCTATATTCACTTTCCTATCTATACCGTTTCTGTACTACCTTTTCCCTTTTTGAAAATATAATAAAATAGGCACCTGTCCCACAAAAAAAAAAAAAAAAAAAAAAAAATATATATATATATATATATATATATATATATATATATGTATATGTATCATAACCCAGAGACTGCCCATGTTCTGGAATAAACTTCCCATACATATCAAGCAGAGCACCTCACTGACCCTCTTCAAGAGAAATCTTGATGAGTGGATGGGAAACAGAAAAGTCACCCCGGGGATAACTCCAGTGGCTCTGCTCGACAGAGGCACTGGAACTAAGGTTGGGTGGCACAATGCCAGAGTAAGCCTATGGGCTAGGCTTGTAAAGGCTCCATGTATATATATATATATATATATATATATATATATATATATAGATATATATAGATATATATATACATGGGTCCCCTTTACTTTACCGAAACGACACTTCACCGACACGCGGAAGACCGAGACGAAACGACCGACAGGTAAGTTGACCGAAAAGGTTATTTGTTGACAGCCGAAAGACCGACAAGGGTAACGTGTGAGTGCGACTCGGTAAGTGTGCGATAGTGATGGAGTTAGGAGCGGTCAGGTAAGTGTGCGATATTGTGGGATTTTGGGTTAGGGTGTGGGAAAGGTGAGTGTGTGGTAGTGTCGGAGTTAGGGTTCAGGTAAGGTAAGTGTGTGATAGTGACAGACTGTAGTTTAGGGACGGGTTAAGTGAGTTAGGTTTAGAGTGCGGGTAGGGTGAGTGTGCGATAGTGACGGGCTTTATGTTTTAGGGTGGGTTAAGTGAGTTAGGGTTAGGGTGCAGGTAGGTTAAGTGTGTGATAGTGACAGTCTTTAGGTGTAGGGGTGGGTTAAGTGAGTTAGGGTTAGGGTGCGGGTAGGGTAACTGTGCGGTAGTGTCGGACCTTAGGGTTAGGGTTTGGGTTAGGGTTAGTGGATATGTCATTCTGTGTCATGTGTAGTTTATGTTGTTTGTGGCAGTGTAATTGTGTTCGGTTTTGTGAGTTATCGGTGTTGTGTGGTTTTGGTTATTTGGGGTCGGTATTTTGTGTGTCGGTGAAGTGTCGTGTCGGTAATGTAAAGTAGACCCATATACATACATACACACACACACACACACACACACACACACATATATATATATATATATATATATATATATATATATATATATATATAGATATATATAGATATATATATCACTACTCTCCTACCTCAGACCACTCTTCCTTTCAATTGCCCTTCTCTGGGATCCTCTGCTTGTTTTCCCCCTTTCTGCCTCTTCTGTACACCCATTTCCCTCTCAATTTATAATATAAATATAGTAGGGACTTTGCTGCCTAGTCCATATCTAGCTTGGCAGCTGAGCTTGTAGCAGCATGTCATTGCAAGTGTGAATATGTATTGTTACATGTAATTAGTTGGGCCCATATGATCACGTGATATATCAAGATATTTTCATGGTCATTGTGTGATCTCTCCTGCTCTCACTAGTGAAATGAATACTGATTCAGACCCTGTTGCAGAAAATCACTCCTACTGTTTCTGTATCATTTCGTCAAAAGTAACTTTGACTGAAAGAAAAAACATTAAGTACAAATGCCTGGATGTACTTTTGACTGAATGTACTTTTGACTGAAAATCTATTTCATCAAAATTATTCTACACAATACAGATACCATGAAAAACTTATTTTGCAGGAGGGCAAGCCTCCCTGCACCTCCCTAACTGGGAGCTCTGCTCCCTTTAATTGTATACTCTACCTCCATAGTCATATATCAATGGAAAAAATAAAAAAAGTCACCACATTGAATCAGTGTTAGTGCACAAACTCAATCATCTACAAATCTGTGGGTATAATGTGACAATAGGCATTGCCAATCTACACAAAATCTTCTAAATTACAATCTTAACAACACCCATGATCAAAAATGACACCAGAAATACCATCTACAGTCTTCTACAGATTTTGAAAAAGTGAATTTTCAGTCAAAAGTACAGACAGACATTTGTACCTTCTGTTTTTTCTTTCAGTTAAAGCTACCTTTGATGAGTTGATACAGACCCCTACTACTGCATAGTTATTTAATGTCTGGCTGCATACTACATCTTGACTTATATGTTAATAGGCTGACAAAAGTCTGACATACATTAGATATGCCGAGATTGTTTTATCATATAAGACAAAAGTCTGATCTCTACGTATAGATCTGTTCCTCCAGTCTGTGCTAGTGCTCATCAAAATGGTAGTTGACAAATCTACTCAGTCAATGTGTGGGATACACAGCACGAAAAAACTTGATTGTGAGTGTCTGGACAAGTTGTCCCAAAGCATAAAGAACTACACCCTAAGTTTTCTGTATATCGATTTTATTTATTATTTTTATATTTACTAGTAGTTTTGTTGGGTAACCACAAATTTAGAAATAAATGAAAAATAGTATCACGGCAGCCAATAATTCTGGATTCCACTGAGTCCTTAAGAAATAAAAACAAATGTTTTATTATAAACAAAATACAGATTAAGCGCTTTCATCCAATAAATACGTGGGCTTCCTCAGAATCTAAAACTAAACAAGGGGAGGAGATATATATATATATATATATATATATATATATATATATATATATATATATATATAGGAAATTGTATTAGCTAATCTTATTAAGCAATTAAAAATGACCAACTTAACATTTAAAGGGGCACACATAATAAACTACGTAAAACCAATACCATCTGTAAAATACATAATATTCAACACTTCTCACTATAAAAACAACAGTCTTAATCACAAATATTTAAAATATTATAAAAAGAACATAAATAAATGGATAAATAACAGCAGTGCCATAGACATCACAATACCTAAGAACTAAGATTTAAAATAGGTTGAAGGGAAATATTAACGCCTGGAAAAAAGATAGCATTCAACTTCAACTGCCATCTAGCTTCTTTTCTTCTAAAAGGGTCTTGTCATCTCCAGCTCTTGGATTATGACAAATATTTTCCAAAAATACCTAATTTAAAAGTTGAACAATTGGGGCTAACTGTGAGATGTTTAAAAATGACATAATTGTTGTCTTGCTTCAGAATCTGGTACAAATGTTCATAAATCCTGTTTCTAAGAGATCTATTAGTTTTACCCACATAAAATGCTGGACAATCCAAGCACTTTGCTAAATATACAACTTGCTTTGTAGAACAACTGCCCTTCTTAAATATTACTTTATTCCTAGTAATGTTATTAAGAATAAGGATGGCAGAATCAAGGATATAGGGACATTGATTACAATATCCATATTTCATAGTGTCCCTTCTTATCTTTGACTAGCCCCAAGGACTTTACACATTCAAAATTAACTTGCAATGTAGCCCCTGTCTTAAAAGCAAATGATGGTTTACCCCCTAAGTACTTCTCAAAATATTCCAGTTTTTAATAAAATATTTTTAATATCTTTGGCATGGTAGCTATACTCTAAAGCTAAAGCCCTATTATAATTATTAGTCTCATTTCTTTCAATAGTTTGCTCCAGACCTTCACCTAATAAAGGTTTATATTTGATTCCCCACTGTGATAAAACAGGTCTATATCATAACATTGAAAGGAACAAATCTCGAATGGCTTAAATATCGAAATTGCCATTCATCGATTTGTTTTTGTGAGATTGCGGTACAGTGAAGATTGGTAATTTTGCCCTTTCCTGACTGTAGTGCGATCTCAAGTTGGTATATATAATTAGCAGGGGGTGTGGGCGGCACAGCCCCCTACAAATGCTACTTTGATGAATGGCAACTTTGATATTTAAGCCGTTCGAGATTCGTTCCTCTCGATGTTATGATACAGACCCGATAAAACATATCCTGTCATATCATCTATTAACTGTGGGGGGTAACACCTCTGGAAAAACATTCCCCCTATCAAATTCATTTATTTTTTACATCCTCATACTGAGAAGTCATTCTCACCTCCTTTATACAGTGCCCCTTAATAATACTTTTTTTTTTACTAAAGGGGTGACAGCTTGAATATTCTAAATAAAAATTACTAAAAGTTGTTTATATATATATATATATATATATATATAGATTTATAGATAGACAGATAATTACTAGTGCATTGTTATTTTCAAGCTCTTTTAAGGCTAACATTTCATCTTTAGTCAAATTATAAAAATGCTGTTTATGTGGGGCCTTCCATTTGCATGCTAAATCAGTCTCACAAACTTTTAGAAATATTTCTAAAACAGGATCTAGTTGAGGTACAAAGGTACTAGGTTTTCTTAGTACTATATTATTCACATTAATATCATTTGCACTATATATTGTTTCATTACATTTCTTAAAAACAGCTTTAATTTTATAATCAAGTCAGTGACACCCATGCACTAGCCCAGTAATCAAGGAGTCTCAATCCTCACCACTAGCACCAGGGAGGGGTGTGCATATTGGGAAGGATAACAAGTACACACACAGTAAAGTACAATTTCCCTTAAGAGCACATAGAGATAACAGTCAGTCTGGGGCTGGTTTTTCCCTTTCTCTCCAGATCCCCAATAAGACTTCCCACTGGCACAGCTATAGGGTCCAGATCTCAGCCTAGTGGTGAAGCTAAAACCTCCAGCACCCTCTCTGTCCATCCAGTGCTTCATGTCCCTGCCCAAGTAGTTGACACACACACTTTAACATATGAGTTATGTACAAACACACAGACACTCCTGGGGAAAGCTGGCACAGGTTCTCCAGCTATGCTCCTTCCTGCCAGTCTATAAGGTAGTACCAGCTGCCACCAAGCACTAATATCAATTACTAAAATGGCCCTTACCAAAGGGTGTCCAATTATTACTGTGCAATATTATTATCCAAATATTGTGACCCAGGGCTAAAGCTATTGTGGAATGTTAGGATGGAGTAGAGGTTGCCTACCTTGACCTAGCTAAGTTGTTCGATACAACACCCTACTCTAGTATTATTAACAAACTCTGAAAACTAGGCATACATCCCTACATCATAGACAAGATAGTAAGAAAATCATTCTATGTTGCCCAACTCATAAGCAAGGGTATGGCATCCAGGTCCAAGGAAGTTATAGTGCCACTCGACTCAGCCTTTATCAGACCCATCATTGAGTACAATACCCCCCTTTAGCATATACCTAACTAGGCACTTGAAATAGTTTGAACTCCCTCAAAGAATCCTTACCAGGAGAATCCAGGGTGTCCAACACAGATCTCCTTAAGACCCTATCTCTGTACTCAGTATCCTACAGGTTTCTGAGAGGTGATCTAGGCTTGGCATATAAGGCATCCTCAGATGCAGCTCTGATGGATCTCTTGCACATCGCCATCAGCTCCAGAAACACTAGTTCAAGGACCTGATCTTTGTCTATAATATAAATAGAACATGCTGAAGAGACCGATATGAGTTTTGAAGAATCCCTGCACTGTGGAATAAGCTCCCCAATCATGTGAAGCAGAGTTCATCCCTGACCCTATTCAAATGAAACTTTGATCACTGGATGGGAAATTGCAAATTCACCACCGGTCTGACCTAGATGTCTCTGATGGACATACGCCAACAGTAAGTAAATTAATCCCCAGCTAACAAATCCCCCTGCATAACCCTTAGCTTCCTCCTTACTAACATATTCCACCATACAGGTGTCCAGGGTATTCGAGGACAAAACTGAGTTGGGTTGTATGGCTAGGCTTAAGGCCCTGCTGGTCATTACTTTAGTATAAACCTATGAACCTAGTATATTTTTATAAGAGATATGGACATTTGTTGAAAATATTTAAAAAAAAAAACAAAAAAAACATCCATTTTTCTTTTTTCATTGTTATTGATTTTTAGTGCAGATAGCAAGTGTTTTTTTCATTTTTATTAGTGTTGAAGCTATTCAAGTCTTTTGGCATAAGTATTAGCACAGCCTGCAGTTGCAGCTCTCATTATAAGTGTCAGCTTTGACAGAGTGCAGTACTAAGTAATTACCTACCAGAGCAGCTCCAATCTGCACATTAAAGTATTTCTTATTGTTAGTCTGCAGGATTAAGGAGTTTCCACTCTGGCTTTCATGATATATGTCAGAAACCCTTACTGTGCAATTTTAACTTGGATTTGGAGAATAGAATGTTCAAAACAGTTTGCAAGAAAGCTAAAAATGTTAGTGTCCCCTGATGATTGTATATTTTAAGTGACCCCACTAGCTATGGATATGCATATTTCGGCCTTGTTATGACCTCATCAGCATAGCACAAGCAGAGTGTTTGACTAAGCATAAGAAACACAGGGTTGTTATACCCAACTGATGTCCATTATCATTAAGGTAACTGCAAAATATCCCAACTAACAAACTAAAACAAAGAGAGAGAGAAGGTCACACTGAAAAACCAATCAGTAATAACTAAAAGAAAACTCCAGTCAAGTTAGAAATTCCAATGAGTGACCTCCCAAACCTACTATAAAAGAGACACATGGGATATATGCAACTGACCCTTATGAACATTAGGTGTTGCAGCTATATGGAGATTTTGATTGCCCATGACTTTTACATTTGAAGTTTTTTTAATGGACAATTTCAGGCCAATAAAGCCAAACCCCACTAACTA
>NC_056731.1:756176375-756202417 GCF_019279795.1 Protopterus annectens
TCAGCTAAGCAGGTGTGCCTACAGCTGAGTTTTTCCAAAACTGGCCAATCACAAATAAGTGCGGGAAATGAGGCATATTTAAGCTCCACAGATGGGAATACTTACTATAACTGGTTGTAGCTTCCTTCTGCAGTTAGCATGGCTGGTGGTGAAGGCACGCAATTTAGAGTGCAAGCTGGAGCATCCAGGAGTCCAAAATTATGGTTTGGCTTCTTGTCCACAATTATGAGGAAAGACTCCTGCAGGGCCAGTACCAGGGTACCCAATATAAAATGGAGGCCTGGAACAGTCTTGCCCATGATCTCACCAGTGCCACTGGTGTTCCACGGACTGGTGAGCAGGTCAGGCACCATTATTCTGACCTGAAGTGACATAAGGAGGATCAACTGGACCAGTGGATCCAGGAATCCCGTATGATGCCTAATGCCCCAGTACTGACTACGTAGTCATTGTATTAAGTAGTTAAGAATTGCTATGATTGTCTATACTATGGATAGGTATGTCTCAATATCACTGCATTTACTTCACAGCTGCAGGTGACCAGGCTATGAACCAGCAAGCCCATGAAGATAGGCTGCAAAGGCTGCGTCATGAGGCAGGTTAGTAATTATTCTGCATGTACTGTTATATAAAATAAATGAGAGTGCCTTCAAAAAGTCTTTTAACCCAATAAATAAAGGTGTAATAATCCTTTAATAAATGTATGATTCATGGAGTGTGTCTGTGTCATTTTCTTTGATATGATGTTGTACTGTTGCATTCTACAAATAGTAGTGTTGTATTAAGCAGTATCAACCCACACTTGGGTAGGCCCATAAAACGTGGATGAAGGGAGTTCCACTAGCTTGTATGCATATGACAGCCCTCAACTGTTGGTTCATGGCCAGCATGCACAGGTTAATCTGGCACATGAGTAGCTTGGTTTTGTGTTCTCCAGAAATGTCAATGTGCTGCCAGAAATGTAGGGAGCTGTTAACATATAACTGATACTTTCACGTGAGCATATCTAGATAATTATATGAAAGTAGATCTGTCAGTGTACCATCTTAGCAGTAGTGAGTTTGAGCAACTCTCAAAATATGTTGCAGTAACATCTGCATCTTGGACAGTTTGTATGTAAGCTACAGCTCATGTATATAATGATCTAGCAAAATCCAATTGCACAATATAAGGACATTAGGTAGTGTAATAATACATGTAAGGGACATATAACTGCAGTTAATAGGAATGTAGTGAAAACTAGAAGGATATAAAAGTTGTTAATTGAGCTATCTTTTCCCACCCTAATGTATGTGCATAAAAAATGCAGTTTCACACCTCAAACGGTATGTCTAATCTCAAAACATTTGTTGGGACATATGTTCTATTGGTTTATAAATATTTACATTTATTTATATACATGTGCCTTGTTAAAATACCACAATATTGGTGGCCTGTTGCCATCAATTCATCCTGCATGCTGTTGTAATGTCCACTATTGTTCTATATATGCATGTGTTATGCTTGCTTTTCAACTGTTGAAAATCTGGTGTGTTGGTTTAATGAGAATACTTCTGCATGCTGTTATAACTAATTGGGAATGCTGTTGACTGTTACTAACCCATATCTTTATTAAGCTCTCCAAAACATAGTTTGTATTAGAAGGCGGACCTACCTGTCCCACCTTAGCTGGCCATGGCACCTGGCACCAACAGATCTGATGCCCAGCCTGGGACCTCCTCCTCCATTTTCCCTGTGCCACCTTTGGGTGGAAGTGCTGCAGGGGATGGGGCTTGGCCCCCCATGCAAGCATGGGCGGAGGGGCACATATCACCCTTCGAACGGTCCGGGCTGTGGTGCGTAGAGAGATTGAACATTCTGTTGCAGAACCTCTACGCCAGCTTGAGGCCCAAGTGGCACAACTCCTGGGTCAACCTGCCCCTCCTACACAGCCCCCAGCACAGCCACCCTCTGGGCCATGAAGGTGCAGTGGTGACTGCCTATGGGTGGGAACCTCTGTCCCACTGTTTCCATCTGGGGGCTGCTGGGCTTGCGATTTCCAAACATCCCTCCCCATCAAAGGTGTTCACCCACCACGTGTCATATACTGCCCCTGTATGCATCTTGTTTGTCTTGTCTGTTTACCTCCCCAACCTACCTCCCCAAATATACCTACTTCCCCTACCTCACATTCCACTCTCACCTGAATAAAAAAAAAAAGGTAATCTGCTCCCAAAAAAAAAATTACGTCCCATACATAGCTGCCCATTTTGCACACAAGTCCACTGGACACATGAAATGTTATTTAATTGGCATTACAACATACTTTGTTGTCCTCACCCCTCTCTCAGGGGTTGAAGGGTAAATATCTACCTCCAAATTTATTGCATATGTACAGCTGTTGCTGTTGAAGAAATGGGCAGCTATGGACTTTCCCTGCGCCCGTACTGCACATCCCAAGCTATTTTCCATACTGTTTTTCCCTCTTTGTGCCCCTTTTTCACCACTTTCCTATCTCCCCATTTTTTTCTTTCAAAGAAATTAGCATATGGGTGAGCGGGAGTAAGCACTATTAAGCAGTAGTAAGTGGGTTTGCATGGGTTTGCGCTTGTTTGCGCTTGGCTAAGCAATGTGCAGCATTGCACAAACCCATGCAAACCCGCTTACAACTGCTTAAAAGTGCCTTAGTCACTCTGTATGTGAGGGCCCTTGTTCTGCTCAGGAACAAAATAAAACACCTCTGTAAGTCTCGAACCCCAGACCTTGCACACACTACACAACATGAAGTACCACTAAGCCACAGTAGATATACATCAAGTTGGTGCTTAAATAATTATATCATGCATCAGAATGAGTGAATGTAAAGGAAAATTAGGAATACCATACCACACAACTTGTTCTGTGGATGTTGACCAACAGTAGTTGTGGGATTACATTACATGACTGTGATAAGAGAAGCAGCCATTCTAGCAGGAAATAATGTTGCACCATCACTTTACAACCTCACACAGTATCACAGCAGGACAAACACTGGCATATCTGTTTATGGCAGAGGTCATACCTCTCAACTGTCCCTAATTTTCAGGGATGTCCCTGATTTTGACACAAATTTTAGCTCTGTCCCTCTGAATCCCTCCTAAACCTACTGACTTTGGGCAGAAAGGTGGTGAATTACACTTAATGAATAATGACAATAATTAAGAGATAGACACTTGTTTTACTTCAGAAAAGGTGTGTTAATTCATATGCTCTGATTCTCTCAATGTTTCAACTTAATGGCACTAATATTTTAAAGGTGTCCCTGATTGTCCCTGACTTTTTCTTGACTTTTCCCTGAGTCTGTTCAAATATGTACCTGATTGGTTGAGAGGTCTGGCAGAGGCAGAAACACAGTGGCATATTAGCCTTTCTGCTGTTACACACTGTGCAAATAGCTTTGGAAGCAGTTTCAGAAGCAAACCCTTATGTAGGAATACAACACTGAAATTCAAATGGATGTAGCAATGTACTGGTGGCAACCAACTGTAAGAATGCCATTGCTCTATTGCTGAAAAGACCTTTGTGGTGCACAGACAAAAAATAACAGGCTATTCTTTGGCTATCATGTGGATAGGTCCACAGTTGGGAGTTACACAGACAGACTACTTGCCTTGATAAACTAACATGTACACAGCTACCCTGTAAGTCCAGCAAGATAAAATCCACACAATAATACTTATGTTCTCTGTACTTCTGCACCCCTACCTAAATGTAGAATATACCTGTATGTACAGGGTCTACCAAGGATGTAGGTAGGCATGCTCACAGTACTGACATGTGTCCAGTTTTTCTGAGCAGCTTGTACTAATGTCAACTCTAAAAAAACACAAACTGTTTAGAACTGAGTATATGAATATTCACAGTATAGCAGTTCACAAACAATTCTTATGCCAAAGGAATACATCTCTATAACTAACTTTGTATGGCAGTTAATTGTAACAGTTCAAAAGAAAGTACATCTTTCTATGTATCTTGGGGTAGCATTTTGAGGGGTGAGTACATTTCTACACTGACAAGTGGGTACTGGAAGCAGCAACATTAGGTCTGAGTATAAAATGTAAATCTCTGGCTACACCCCTGGCTTCTGATATAAGAACTATACCAACCTTCTGTCTTAAACAATGATGTCCACACCAAACAAAGATGATATCCATCTTGGAAAGCTGAAAGGGCCACGCCTACATGAGTCAGCAATTTATAGTACTGGGTTGCTATGACAGTGATTACTGCAATTACTACACAGCAGGCTGCATGCAATTAGCAAATGATGGCCACTAATTGGTGCAGAGACCATCACATGATCATGTGCAAATTCCTACAAAAGCAGGCCACAATCTCTGCCAACAAACTCAATCACTCTATTGCAGAGACCGACAGAGAGAGAGACAGTGAGGGAGAGAGAGAGAAAAGGAAAAAGAAATATTACCAAATTATACAAAGGAAAGATATGTGACACATATGTATTTACTGGCATGTAGTAGATGTTATTGAAGAATAGTCTACATAATGTGAAACATTCATATGCGGAAGCAGTACTTCTTTATGCACAGATGTTCTGCTTAACTACTGCTATGGACAATACTGTGTGTACCTGTGGGCTGTGGGATATACCTGTGAAATGTGTAGCTCAGCATTAAATGTCAAAGATCTGATCCATGTTATCTGTGTTCTGTACAGTAGAATGGCCAATGGCTGTTGGGGGGATTAGCGCTGACATTACATAAACATGGGTGTGACAGAACAACACATGCATGATAGACATATTAAAGTGTAGCTTAGCATTGGCAACTGCTGTGTAGCAGTCTAGTATGCTTAACTAGCATCTGTTGCAATATATATCCCCCTTAAAGTTAGTCTGTGTTCATATGTGACACCTGTTTGTGTTGCAGCAATGCCCAACAGTTCAGCTGTGAGGGCCAAGGACTTACAACAGTGTGGACCATGTGTGTGTATGCCACCCACATACAAAGAAATATATGTGTGTCATATATATTCACATCTGTGTATGTGCATAGAACAGGGGACATATTGCAACTGTTTGCGAAGGGCGGAGATATATATGTTGGTGAAGGTTAGTATGCGCATATTTGTATGTAGGTTTCAGTGTGTGACAAACAAGACAGCATACAGTGTTGGTATATGACATGTAGTGGTTAAACACTGTGGGTGGTTTGTTCAGTTTGCAATGTTGAAGCCAGTAAGGCCTGCTAAAGCTACCTGGGCTGTGAACACCTTCAATGCATTTATCCCAAGACTGTGCAATTTTATTACTTTACTGTACACCTTACATCCTTTGTATAATTGATATTCTCACTATGAAAGGTGAAATGTATATGTGCCTATATATATATATATATGTATATGTAGACAAATGGATGTGTATATGTATATATCTATCTCTCTCTCTCTCTCTCTATATATATATATATATATATATATATATATATATATTTATATATACTCATACACACCTACATCTACTTGTTGCAATAGATTATCTGTACTGTTGACTGACTGTGATGGTCAATATGTTTGTGAATACGTCAAAGATATGCATCTGTGGGATAGCTTAGTGAGAAACTGTTTATGTTTTAGTATTATGAGTCCTTGCTTTGATCCTAGCAAAAGCTGTGTATTCTGTTGCTAGGCAGAACAAGTGCTATTGCATACAGTGTGATTAAGTCCCTTGGTTTTAACTAGGGTGTGTCATTGGAGGCTAAAGTACTACATCTATGATTATTGATTAGTACCAATGTTGAATGCAAATCCTGTGTGTACTGTAGTACTAATTGAAGCTCTGGGCCTGTACAGCAAAGTATGGTGTATGTCCACATTGCTTGCATCCACTGTTTTGTGTGGTCCCTGTATTCATCACATATTACATTTCTCAAGATTAAGGTTGTGTAACTACTGACACAATTTCCAGTTGTGCACATATTTTTGCCATGGGTTTGGCATTAATAAGTTGTGTGGTATAATAGTAATACATTTACTGGACCTTACACTGATTGTGATGGATGATATATTTCTTTACACATCAGCTTGATGTATATCTGCTGTGGCTAGGTGATGCTTCGTGTTGCATACAGTGTGCCAGGTACTCTTGTATAGACTTATATAGTGATTTTATTTTGTTGCTGTGCAGAACATGGTTCATTAGATAGAGAGTGAGCAAGGCACTTTCAAGCAGTTGTGGGGTGAGCAGTGATAAGTGGCAGTTACAGTGTTTCACTCTCGGTTAGCTTATAGGTTGCTATATATGGAAGTTCAGTGATATCTGTACTGTATAATGTTAAATGTGCTATATGACTTGCTCAGACATATGTTTCTATTTATGTCTTCCAGGGATCATGGCCCACCACAGGAACCTGAGTTACAGTACTGCTGAAGATGATATCATTACTAGCAGTATGATTCAGCACTACCGTCTCATGTTTTCATGAACCAGCCAGGACCAGCAGGAGCATACTGCAATGTGGCAAGATCTTGTCTGCAGGGTCAATGAGGTAGGCCTGCATAACCGGACATATGAGCAGGTACGCCACCACTGCAGTGATCTTCTCAGACATGTCCGTCAGTGTGCCGCTGATGTGTGTAGACAACATCTTGCAACAGGGGGTGGTGTTAATATTCACTCCCCCCTCACCAGAGTGGAGGAGCTGCTCATGAGCCTGGTGACACTTGCCCAACAACAACAGCAGCAGACATACACCATGATGGAGGTTGGATCCATCCAGCAAGCACACATGGAGCATGCAGGTAACATGGCATATCTGTAGAGTACTGTTATCTGTATTGGTAGATCCTGCATATATGAGATGTGCAGTGTGTCATTCAAAGATGTGGAGCCTGTTGTTGTGCAATACTGATCATTTGGAACATAATCTGTAGCCCTGTGAATGTAAACTGTTGTACTGTAAGATTGCAAAAACACAGTAGCAATGCCACAGTTGTGGCCACTGACAAACTGTCTCAACTCTATGTAGGTACCTCTGGGGTGACATCAAGGCAGTGGACAGATGCTGGTGAGTGTGTTCTACATTTATTATTGTAAATAAAAAGCACATGCCATAGTTAAGGTGTAGGCCATGTATACATGTAACACACCTACCCATAATGCATGCTGTGAATGTTTGTTGTAAGAGCACGCACATCTCACTAATGTGATTAGCTGCCTCAAACACATGCAATACCCAGACCATCTCAAACAAATGTGGCTAGACTGTAGTGACCATTGGATAGGCACAGCTGATACTCAACATGCACATAACTTACACATCTATGTCATACACAGAGCATTTTAACATGCTGCACATAAAGGATTCCCAAACTCTCTGTAAAGGCACACTCCAGTATCCAAAATCTCATCCACACATTACACATAATATACCTGAGGGTATGGGCCTATCCTGGGGCATTTACACACTCTGCAACACGCTACACATTCATGTCAGGGAATGCTCCTTATTGGCCTCCTTACAAACTCACATAACAACTGGTTGTGAAATGGTGCATTTAGCCAAGGTAGTACAGTTCCGGCACAACATGATTAGTGCTGGTTTGTGAAACATTTGTAGCCTTGAGTGACCACCTGATGCTTCAAGATGATGGCCTATGGTACTATACCCCATCCAGTTATTGTAACCACAGTACTACACATAGCTGTCATTGCTACACACCATAATGTTGCGTGTGTGCACACATATTCACCTCTAAACAGTATGCATACTAATCACCATTTGCACAGCTGACACATATATGTCTTGTGATACTACTGAGTGGCTAGGTCATATGACACATATTGGGTATGTGTAGTGTTTAAATATGCAGTTGTGTTTTAGCATGCCATGTCATGGATGAGACTGGCATGTCCACAATATGATCTACACTCACCATAAATACCGTACATTGGGTATGTGGCCGAATGGTATTCCATCAATTATCCATGCACACTGATGATGTTGTGTGAATACTCCTCATGCATGTGCTAAAAATGTGTCCACAATTATTTGCTAAAGACACAGAGGCTGTAATCAGCATTGGATATCTATCTGACACACAGATACACATCCAGCAATGGTATGTACACCTATGAGTTATGGTGCACAGTACATCACAGGGTTATGAATACCTGCACAGCAATGTTGTGACCATGTATGCATTGTGTTCCAGGGGGAGGGCCATCATCTAATAACAAAGCGCTTGCATCAAAGCCATGTATACTGTTAGTAACAAGAACTGACTACACTTGTACTGCATGCTGTTGAGCAACACATGTCCTGCATGCTGACATGTGTGATATGACTGTTTTGCTTGTGATACTGTACCTCACCATCACCTGCTATTGTGTATGTTCTGTGATTGCTGGTGTTGTGTGTGTCTGCTTTCGGGAGGAGTGTAGTTTTGTGTGTGTGCATGTGTGCATTTGTGCATGTGCGCATGTACGCATGTGTGCATGAGTGCATGTGCATATGTGCACATGTGCACATGTGCGCATGTGTGCATGTGCGCATGTGTACATGTGTGCATGTGCGCATGTGTGCATGTGGTCTGAAGTCATGTTCAGGTCTTAAAGTGTGTTTCCTGTTTTCCTCTCACAGGTGGCAAGGTGGGGCTAGTTCAGTACAGCAGGGAACCTGATGTCTCTGATACAGACAGTGATCATGAGGATAGGTGTGTTGAGGCACAGGCAGGTTTGTCAGGGTCTGTTGTTGGGCCACCAATTGACAGTACACAAGTCTCCACCCCATCCATGCACACAGTCATACTGCCTGTACATCCATCATCACCATTGCCCTTAGCTGAAGGACAGTGTACGGTTGGCACTCTCCAGGGCAGTGTGGTATCTATGGCACATTTATCAGGACACAGCAGCCATAGCCAGATGTCTAGAATGGTACCACATAGGCAGATGCCCAGGGGTTCTCGTCAGAGCACTGCTGGTCATCATGCCCCTGGCAGACGTGCCACACCTCTTTCTACCACACACATGTTCCAGGCTGACATAGAGGCACAGACACAAATGGTGCAGTACACCAGACAGGGGCTAAGAGCACAGAGGGCGCATTACACTGCTGTAAATGACAGTATCCGTGACCTAGCAGGGGCCATACGTAACTACACTGAGGTCATTGATAGACATTGGGGTGAGACATTGGTTGTCCACCACAATGTTATGTCCATGTTTCAGAACAGTGCGGGATGGTTGAGACGTGGACGTGGATGTATGCCAGCAACATCACCAGCTGGAGGTCACCGTGGACATCCAGCAAGTCACAGCTGCTCCCGTAGTGCCAGTACCAGCCCCAGCAATTTTGGGGGGAGCTGTCCATAGACTGTCCTAGCAGACCACATGCACGTGGCTCTGGCCAGTCCCAGCAGGGACCTGGATCCAGTGGACATTTGTCAACCTCTTCAGATAGTACCTAATCTGGATTAGTACCTGATACTGTCTGTAGCACCCCTGCCAGGCACAGGTTCCTTATCAGTGGCCAGAGACAGTGATCTGTAAAGCCTGCCAGGTACAGTCTGTAGCTGTCTCACAAATCCCCATATATGGCAGCCACATGGTGGAACTGTGTGCATGCAAACACACACACATAAACCAGAAACCTATGGCAAACACATACTCGCACACATGACATCAACAATGGCCCATAACAGTATTCATGGCCCTCACACACACTCACACACACACATGTCGATTGTATAGCTCAGTGTAGGCCTCTGGCAAACCAACAACACACACTGTGCATATGATGAGACCTGTGCCACCTCCTGTCATCGGTAACACTGATGCAGGAACAGGCTAACATAGTGCTGATGCACAGGGTGACTTTAATAAAGTATAGCACTGGTTGGATGTGTAGCATGTTGTCAGCAGTAAAGTGTAATGATATCCTTGAAGGTGTAGCTGTGCAGGCATGATGCATTAAAGCTGTAATTAGCAATGTTGTATTGTTTTCACCAGTATTTATTCCAATTGTGTTTTGTTTGCCCATGTGCCACTTGGCTGATGTGTGTAGTTGTGTCAGCATGCATTATACAGTGGACAGTAAGTGTGGGGTGTGTGCAACACATGTTTGCAGGTGTCCATTTGTGAACATGGTGGAGGTGCACTGTCTGCATGTACATGCATATTGGACACATGGGCAGGGTGACATACCCTGTATTGGCCAGTGTTAACACTCCATAGTTTCTATTGGTGGCTAGTATGCATTGTACTACACACATTTTGGGACTTGAGTACACATGTGTGTGTATAACACGGGTTGACACTGTGCTGTCGGTAATGCTGTTGCTGCTATCTGTCATTGCTTTGCATTACTAAGGTCAACACTGTCCCAGCTGCATAATCCTTTAGTAATGCACACTGTTCACCTACAGGGTTGCATGGACCATGCTATCACAAACACAAGAAATTCGAACTTATGCAGTAAATATGCATTGGTCTCATGGACCCCTGCCATAAACTAAATATATAATAGAAGATGTGAAGTTGTACCAAAAAGAGTTACATACCAAGAAGGGATAACCTCTCTGGTCAGTATCATTGGGAAAATACAAGCCCTCATTAAACATACAAGGCAAGCTTCAAAATACAAAATGGCAAGGATTCCAAAGAAAAAGCTTTCTTTAGTGTTGTTTATAATCTACAGGGGAAATCTCAGATCATGTCACAGTTAATGTAAATGGTCACAAAGTACACTTATCTGACTGACCTTACCAATTTCTTGTCAGACAGTTTGAATGCGGATTTCACCACCCTGTCGTTACACAAGGGCCACATTTCCACACCTGAAGAATGTAAAACCTGATGATTCACAGACACTCTAGTTAAAACATCTCTTTACCAAAGTCCAAACCACAGTGGCAATGGTACTGGACAGTGTCCCTGGCTGTATCATACACAAGCTGACATATGAAGTCACCACTCACCTAAACCTTCTGTCCAGATGCAGCCTCTATTACATACTTGTGGAATGACACACGGTAATGGTGTTCACAGTCCACAAGGGTTGAGCTACAACATCTTCTTCTTCTCCTTCCAGATGCTCCCATTAGGGGTCACCACAGTAGATCATCTGTTTCCATTTCTTCCTGCCCTTTGATTCTTGCACTGTCACACCATCCACCTGCATGTCCTCTCACACCACAGCCATAAACCTCATCTTAGGCATTCCTCTTTTCCTGTTACCTGGTGGCTTCATCCTTAGCATCTATTTCACAATATACTCTGCATCCCTCCTCAGCACATGTAGAAACCAACTTAATCCTGCCTATCTGGCTTTGTCTACTAACCTTCAAACCTGGGCTGACCCTCTAATATGCTTATTCCTAATCCTGTCCACCCTCATCACACCCAGTGCAAATGTTAACATAAATTAAGGGTAGAACTACAACAGATCCTGGAAACTCTCACCCTATAAGCCAGACAAATGTTATCTGGAAGGCTATGGAGCACAGCATTATAGAACTCATTAACAGAGACATTATGAACCTGCAAACACTGCACCATACCCACTTAGGTTCTCTAAAGGCCAGATCATGACTTCTACACCTAGTAGACTTCAAGCCAGTTAACAAGGCTATAGGTGAGGGAGGGGAGGTCCACACAGCCAAGCTATAGCTCACCAGGAATTCATACCCATCCCACATTCTGGTATTATACATAACCTCAACAGACTGACCATAAACAATTGTTAGATGATGGACTAACAACTGACACACAGATGTAGGACACACAGTAACATTTGTAGCCTCCATGTACAATTCTATGCCAGTAACAAGTGGTATTCATCTGCACTCAGTCCTGGGACCACTCCTGTTTGGCATATAGCTTTCTTAGGTACAAACAAACACAGTAGGGATATGTCTGCCCATGTTTGATGAAAATGCATACTGTGGGCTATACTTTGTTCTCCAGATGACACACACATCCTCCAAAAGGGTGTCATAGAGACAGATACCTGGTGTCAAACTCATGCTGTAAAGCTATAAGCCAAAGAAAGCATAGTTATCCACTTTTAGAAAACAAAATATCCCCAGAGTACCACATAGGTAGTAGCCCCCAAAATGTGGAACAGGTACTAATGTGGAACAGGTACACAGAGCCATGTGTTTAGTCATCTCTCCTTTGATAATCTCATTACCAAAGGGTTTTGGAAATCTCTCTGTGGAGCACATAAGCAATAAAGGGTTTGCATGCAGATCCACAGAGGTTGTTGCACACCTATAATGATTAGTCATCTTTACCAGACTTTGCTTGCTTTGGAACAGGATTCAAATATATCTCAAGCATAAATCCTCACTCACATTCTTCAATAGAAACCATAATGAGTGGATGTGAAACAGAAGATGTAGCCCAGGGATCACTGCAGTGGCTAAGCTTGTTACAAGCATACAGAAGTGACCTAAGGTCTAGAAAGCACCAGCACACTCTTGCAAAGATAGATGCTTTCATGGAGAAAGCAGAGTACCCACCTATGAAATAATTGAGGTCACATGTATGTATATGGCTTTGCCACACAGCTACCTTACATATGTAATGCACATATAGTTGTCATTGTGATATGTCATACACTAGAAAAATCAACACCCACTCCACATTGACCAATGGTGTCACACACTCTCACACACTTGGAACACACACATGGTCAGCAAGTGTGAGATTCAAGCTCCTTCCTAACTACATTATGATACTACAGCAGTATGCATTTACACGACGCACTATACACATTATTGGGATTTCCCCTTCCCACAGGTATATTTGTAGGATGGAGACAACATCAGACTTGACAAAGATGAGTATACCATTTTTAAGGGGTGTGAGTAGTCTCTAAAATGGTTGCTGTCTCCCCAAGGAGACACACACACACACACACACACACACACACACACACACACACACACACACACACAGAGTTGGCAAGTGCGGGGTTCTTAATCCAAACTAAGTACGTCTAAGTACCTCATCAGCTTAAATGTTAACCCATACATCACAAGATGGGTTGCAAACTGGCTGAGTGACAGAACCCACAGGGTCAGAGTTGCTGGCGCCATGTCAGACTCAAAGCCTGTCACAAGTGGTGTACCACAGGGCTCAGTCCTGGGCCCACTCTTGTTTGGCATCTACTTTTCCGAAGTACAAGCAAACACAGGAGGGTTATGGTTGACAAAGTTTGCAGATGACTGCAAACTGGGCGCCATAGTAGAAAACACATCTGACACAGATATCCTTCAGAAGGGTCTCACAGAAACGGATAACTGGTGCCAGAGCCATGGCCTAAAGTTAAATGCCAAAAATGCATAGTCATACCCTTCGGAAAACAAGGTTACCCCTAGCTACCAAATAGGTGGCAATCCACTGAGTACAGAAGAAGTTATCAGGGACCTGGGGACCCAGGTTGATAGTAGTCTGTCATTCGACACCCATGTAGCTAAAGTAGTTAGGAAGACCTTCTACATTGCCCACCTTATCATGAAGGATTCTCATCTAGATCAAGGGAGGTCATAGTCTCCTATACTCATCACTCATCAGACCAATGATTGAGTACAATGCCCCATTCGAATGTATCTGACCCGACACTTGCAGCAGCTGGAGGCCACAAAAGTTCCTCACCAAAAGGATAAAGGGTCTCAAACATCTGTCCTATGCTGCCCGACTGAAAGAACTCCAGCTCTATTCAGTCGCCACCGCTTGCTCAGAGGTGACCTTTGCCTAACATACAAGGCCATGTCAAACCCAGATTTGATGAATATGCTTCACCTCAAAAATCTAGATCCGTCAGAGCCACAAGGGCGGAGACTTAAACCTCGACACGGCTATTAATAGGACGTGCTGGAGGGATAGATTCATCACCCAAAGACTCCCTATGCTGTGGAATAAAATCCCGGTATATGTGAGGCAGAGCACCTCGCTGGCCTTGTTCAAGAGAAATCTTGACCAATGGATGGGAGATCGCAGATATACCCCAGGGATTACCTCAGTGTCACTGCTCAACAGAGGCACAGCAAAATAATGGGTATAGTTCCCCATACTAAAGGGGTGGCGTAAGCCACAAAACTATGGGCTAGGCTTGTAAATGCCCTTGGGCAGATAGCCTAGTATGAACCTATGAACCTATGAAAATATGAACACTTCAGCAAGCAATATGGAGTTACAAGGTGCAATACAGACATTACTTGCTGACATTTTTCCCAAAGGTTTTTTTTCACACTTGCTAACCTCAGCAGGCTTATCATACTAGGTGTATTGTGAGTGTATTGTATGCATAGGCCGTGACCATATCATATATGGGTTGATGCACCACATGCTGGCACACACAGGGTCAAACCAGTGTCTAAGCTCTGTCAACCCAATACTGGACAATACAGTCAAGAGGAGTAGGGTCATACAACCACAACACCAACAGTCTCACATAGACCTACAATATAAGCACCAGCAAAACACACACATAAATACACATTACCATACTCAGAGAATACAAATAATAATCTGAAAAAGAGAGAGTGTCCACCTAAGCAGACAAGCAAGCAACATGCACCTCCAAGCACACACCAGAAAACACATAATACACCAAAGCAGTGTGCCTCATAACAGGCCCTAAGGCAAAACAACATACCCAACACACTAGTAATAGGTGACTCCATGGTCAGGCACACAGATGTTCCACTCACTTGGCTGGACAAGGGGAAGGTTACTGTCAATTGTCTGTCAGGTGCTATGATCTGCCACATAACACAAGCACTTACATCACTCCAAAACAGGTACATATATGACATGTTCTTTGTACTTGTCAGTGTGAATGATCTGAGACATACCTCCCAGGACAACATAACAAGAGATATATAGTAGCTCTATGATCATGCAGCCCAGGCTGGTATGACCCTGACCTTGAGTAGCATCTTACCTTCACCTACATGATACTGCAATATAACAGAAAGATGATAAACTTCAACAATTGGCTGAGCTTCTGCTGTCATTCAAAGGGGATCCAGTCTCTATCTGCCTGTGATGACATGATAGACAAGCCTCGTTGCTTCGCTAGAGGTGGTTTGCACCTGTCACCCCTATGCTTCTGAATATGGCCAAGGTACTTGCTGTCCCCATATTACCTTTTTTAAGCAAGGCTCAAAGGTTCATAGGTAGGTACTAGGCTATCGGCCCTAGGGCCTATACAAGCCCAGCCAAAAAGGTATCCTGGCTTTTGCCACCCAAGAAATTTATTTTCCTGTGCCACTGTCAAGCAGAGACACAGAAGTGATCCCCGGGGTGAATTTCCTATTTCCCATCCAGTCATCAAGATTTTTCTTGAAGAGTGCTAATGAGGAGCTTTGTTTGATATAGATAGGTAGTTTATTCCAGAGTATGGGAAGTCTCTGGGTCAGGAATCTATCCCTCCGGCATGTTCTGTTTATTGTGGTGACAAGGTTTCGGTCCCTAGAGCGTGTAGCTCAGAGAGATTGGGATTTCTTTAAGTGGAGCATACCCAACAGCTTTGGGTTTGACATAGCTTTGTATGTTAGGTAGAGATCACCTCTAAGTAGGCGATATGGGACGGAGTAAAGCTGGAGTTTTTTGAGATGGTCTGCATAGGGCATGTGTTTGAGGCCAGTAATCCTCTTTGTGAGGTATTTCTGCGGCCTTTCCAGTTGTTGTAAATGTCTTGTGAGGTACATACCAAAAGGGGTGTTGTACTCTATAATGGATCTAATGAGTGATGAGTAGAGGGGAACAATGACCTCTTTTTTTCTGCATGAGAAACCTTTTGTGATGAGGTGTGCCACGTAGAAGGATTTCCTGACTACTGTGGTAATGTGATTATCAAAGGAGAGACTACTGTCCACCTGTGTCCCAAGGTCTCTTATCACACTTTCGGTGTTAAGTATACTACCACCTATGTTGTAGTTCATGGGTACAGGGTTTTTACCAAAGGGGATGACAATGCACTTTTTGGCATTGAGCTTGAGGCCATGGCTTTGACACCAGGCATCTGTCTCAGTGAGGCCCTTTTGTAGGATGTCCACATCGTTAGTAGTTTCAGTTATGGCTCTTAGTTTGCAGTCATCATGCAAACTTCATTAGCCAAAGACCTTCTGTGTTAGCGTGTACTTCAGAGAAGTAGATACCAAACAGGACAGGACCCAGGACTGAACCCTGTGGTACTCCACTTGTCACTGGTCTGAAGTCGGATTTGGAGTCTGGGATGGTGTTGAAAGCCTTGGCAAGATCTAGATAGGCTGTGTGAACCAACTTACCCTTGTCTACAGCTTTGGTGACTGCTTCAAAGAAGTCTATCAAGTTTAGGAGACATGATCTGCCTTTTACAAACCCAAACTGGTTGGGGTCCAGAGTATGGAGATTACCAATGTCTTTGTTTATAAGTTCTATGATGATCCATTCCATGGCCTTGCAAACCAGGCTCATCAGGCTAATGGGGCACTAGTATCTGTGGTCCGTGGTGGCTCCCCCCTTGTATAGTGGGATAACCGTCGCTGTGCACCATTCAGCAGGCACAAAGCCTGAGGTGAGGCTATGATTGAACATGGTACTTAGGTGTGGTACCAGTTCATTCTGTAGTTTGTGTAGAATGCAGCCTGCGATGTTGTCTGGTCCCATGGATGCTGTGTTTCTGACTTTGGAGAGAGTGGTTTTTACCTGTGCAGCCGTGATTGCAGGAACTTTGCATTCTTCCGGTATAGAGATGGGCTATTTAATGGGTGAGAGGGGGGTAAAGTTAGCACTGAACCTATATGCCAGGATGTTGGCAATATCAGTTGGGTCTGTATATTTAGTGCCATTGTGCTGTAACTCAGAGCAGATCTGAGTGTTGCCATTGAGATTCTTGACATAGCTATAGAATGCTTTGTGGTTGTCTTTAGAATCAGTGGCGATTTTGTTTTCATAACTAGCTTTGGAGGATTTTATCAGGGATCGCAGCTTCTTACTGAGGCTGACCAGGGAGCTCCTCCTCTCATGGGATTTTACTCTCTTTTGCAAGAGTTTCTTCCTTCTGTTGTACAGTTTGTTTATGGCAGGGGACCACCAGATTGGCTTCCTTTTTTTGGAGGATAGCGTCTTGGTTCTGTTTGGGATAGCACGATCCATGCACTCATGTAAGTGCTTATAAAGTGCAATTGTGTAGGATTCAGTAGTCATAACTGTATTGTCCATCTGCATGGGTGCCATGAAGTTCACCACTTCTGTCTTAAGAAGCATGAAGTTGACTTTGGAGAAATGATTTAACATGGTTTCCTTAATGGGGAGTGGGGCAGAATGTGGATATGTAGGGTAATTAGCTTATGATCGGATCGGACCAATGAGGTGTTGACTTCAAGTGTGGAACACCGGTCACTCAGGACAAACCAAACCCCGTAACCAACACAAATAACCACAAAGTGAGCTAAATGCTACTCATTGCCAGAAGTCTCAGCCTCCAGATGCACACACTCGAGGCACTTCTCAGTATGGAGAATATTGATATCTGTGCAGTCACAGAAACCTAGTTCAAGGCTCCAGAGAGCACACCAGCACTACCAGGATACTACTCATTCCATACCTTCCAGCATCAGAACCTGGATCATAGCACATAGGGTGGGGATGTATCCATATTCATCAGGGATACCTACACCTCTCTCTACATCCTCTCTACAGGATATGTACCCATAGAATCTTGCACAGCAATGTTCTTCCCACTTCACAGGGGTGGGGCCACAAAAGACCCTTGGCATTCCCGCTCTATGAGCCTGACGAGTCTGATCTGCAAGGCAATGGAGCCAATCATATTGGAAGTCAACAATAAAGACATTAGGAACCTTCACACAGTTGAGCACACCCAGTTTGGCTTCGTCAAATGCAGATCATGCCTCCTGAACTGGGTGGATTTCTTTGAGACAGTTACCCAAGCTACAGATGATTGAAAGGAGCTCCACACAGCCTACCTATACCTCGCTAAGGCCTTTGACACCATTCCCCAGTCAGGTATCATAGATGAACTCACCAACCTGGGCATAAATCCATACATCACAAGATGGATTGCAAACTGGCTCACAGATAGATCCCACAAATTAAGAGTTGCTGGCTACATGTCAGACTCTAAACCGGTAACAACTGGTGTCCCCCAGGGTTCAGTCCTGGGACCCCTTCTATTTGGTATAGACTTCTCAGAAGTACATGCCAACACAGCAGGGTTGCGGTTGACTAAGTTTTCTGGGAACTGTAAAGTGTTTGCCATAATAGATTCCCCGGATGACACAAATATTCTCCAGAAGGGACTCTATGAGACAGATGTGTGGTGTCAAAATCATGGCCTCAAGCTGAATGTGAAAGAATGCATAGTAATCCCCTTTGGGGAAAACAAAGTACCCACAAATTATCACATAGGTGTTACCCCCTAAAAACTGACAAGGTAATAAGGGATCTGGGGACACAAGTAGATAGTCGTCTTTCCTTTGACAACTATGTTGCCAAAGTGATTAGGAAATCCTATGTGGCCCACCTAATCAACAAAGGGCTTGCATCAGGATCAAAAGAGGTAGGGGTGGCCCTCTACTCTTAAGTCATCAGACCCATCATTGAGTACAATGCACCATTTTGGATGTACTCGACTAAGCATATCCAGCAGCTGGAGAGACCACTGAGGTACCTCAACAAGAGGATTACAGGCCTGAAACAGTTGTGTTATGCAACACAACTGGTAAAACTAAATCTGTTCTCCGTTGCGTACCGCCTACACAGAGGCACACTCTGCCTAACATACAGAGCCATGTCCAACACATAACTGTTGAACATGCTCCATCTAAGGAGAACAAAATTGAGTCGCACTACACACTCCAGGGATATGAACCTCATCACAACAATGAATACAACATGCTGGTGGGATTGAGTACCATCCCGGAGACTCGCCTTACTGTGGAACAGAGTCCCAATGTACATCAGACAGAGCCCCTTGCTGACACTCTTCAATAGGAACTTTGATGAGTGGATGGGAAACAATTCAAGCCAGGCATCACATCAACAGCCCCACTAGAAAGGGGCTTCGGGTACTAACTATTGGAACTAGGGCTTAGGAGACTAACCAATGGGGTGGTGAAAGCTACACAACTTGCCTAGGCTAATATATGCCTTTGTAAAGATAGCCTACTACATACCTATGAACCTATGTGACAGGTACATGTCTACAGATAGTAGATGTGTACTTCATTGTACAGTCATGTTGTACAGCAGACACATGCACCACATACACTGTAATGCTTACAGATACTGGTGCCTATTGTGTACAGTGGGTGAGATGTGCACCTCATGTCTTTTGTGCCATTGGGATGTGTGCTGGGTGGGACAGTCCTGGATGGCTCCTTGTCATGGTCACCCTCGTACACACATCTCTGCCCATCCAACTTTGGCTTATTATACTGAGTTCCCCCTACACATATAGGTACATAAGTAGGTAATAGGCTATCTGCCTGAAGGCATATATTAGTATGGCCAGAGTGTGCAGCTATTACCACACATGGGGTTAGCTCCCTATGCCTCTGTGCAGTAGAGCTGATGAAGTGATCCATGGTGTGACAGTTCAGTTTCACATACACTCATCAAGGCTACTCTGGAAGAGTGCCAGTGAGGGACTCAGCTTAATGTAGGTTGGGAGCCTGTTCCAAAGCAAGGGAAGTCTGTGAGTTAGCAATGTATCCCTCCAACATGTTCTATTTATTGTTGTGATGATTATATCCCTAGAGCATGTGGCACAGTGAGCTTGGGTTTACTTCAGATAGAACATGTACATCAGTTCTACATTGGACATGGACCTGTCTGTTGGGCAGAGATCGCCTGAGTAGACAGTATGCAACAGAGTACAGATTGAGTTAAATTCAGTCTTGTTGCATGGGGCAACTGTTTGAGGCCAGTAGTCCTCTTGTTGAGGTACTTCAGTTGTCTTTACAGCTGCTGAAGGTGCCTAGTCAGAGTCATCACAAGTGTGTCGTGATACTCTCTGATGGGTCTGATGACTGATGAGTAGAGGGAACCTCCTTTGACCTACATGCATAGACTTTGGCAATCTGTGGGAACACATAGCATGATTTTCTAACCACTTTGTGAATGTGTTTCTGAAAGTAAAGATGACTATCCACGTGTGTCCATAGATCCCTTATTATTATCTCCATATTAAGGGTGTTGGCACCTATGTAGTATTTGTATGACTGTAGCTTGAGGCCATAATTTTGACACCACATCTGTCTGACTGAGACCCTTTTTAAGGATGTCTCTGTTGTCCCAAACATTGATTATGACAACCTTTTTGCAGCCATCCAGAAACTTTGCTAACCATAGCCCTCATGTGTTTGACTGTATTTCTGAAAAGTATACACCAGACAAGAGGGGTCCCAGGACTGAGCCATGGGGAACAGCAGTTGTTACCAGCTTACAGTCCAACAGGGAGACCACAATTCTTAGCTTGTGGGATCTATCTGTGCCCCAGTTGGCAATCCATCAGATGACATATGTGTTTATGCACAGGTTGTTGATTTTGTGGATATGACATGTGTATGGGATGTTGGAAAATGGCTTTTCAAGGTCTATGTAGGCCGTGTGGAGCTCATTTAATTGATGTATGTCCTGTTGTAGCAGGCTGTTTTAATCAACATTCATTAATTGAATAATTGATAATTTCAATAGTATTTAAGAGTCGCATGCTGGGTGTGTTTTTTATGACTCTGATGAAGCCAGTCTACCTGGTGAAAGCGCTCAGTCGGTGTGCTTGTCTGTGAAATAAATCCTTTTTACTTGTATCTGCATCGAGTTCCTGGTTTGTGCCTCATTGTCTGTTCTATCTGCACTGTGGTTGACAACAAATCTTTTATTCAAGTGGATTCCTGTATTGGAGTCGTTTTTTTCTAATTTGAATGTCCTGGGTAACTGCCTTGAAAACTGTCTAGCAGGTTTAGGGACCATGATCTGCCCCTGACCAAACCAAAATGGGTAGGGTTGGGTGTTTGTAGGCTCCCAATAGCTCTGTTTATGAGTTCCATAATGATGGACTCCATGGCCTTGCAGATCAGGCTACTTAGGCTTATAAGACAATAGTTCCCATGGTCTGTTGTGCACCAACACTTGTGGAGTGTTCCAAGCATTGCTGTAACCCATTCAACAGTTTCATATCCTGTACAGAGGGTGAGTCTCAACAGACTGTTCAGGTGCAGGGTCTGTTTGTTTTGAAGTTCACATATGACACAGCCAGAGACACCATGTCATCCCATAGACATTGTGTTTTTAGGTTTGGATAGAGCTGTGTATCCATTGTATATGTGATTTCTGGCTTTTCACAATCTCCAGGTATGGTAATGGGCCCTTTTGTCAGTGAGAGGGGGGTAAATATGTATGAACCTGTCTGACAAGATGTTGGCAATGTCAGTCATGTACATGTATTCATTTACACTTTGCACTGACTCAGAACTTATATGAGTTTACATTGATATTTATGACATAGCTAAAGAAAGCTTCATGGTTCTCTATGGACTCTTTGGCAATATTTTTGGCAGAACATGGCTTGGATAATGTTAGGAGTGCTCATTGTTTCTTGATGATACTGATCGGAGATTTATTGATCTTCTTTGGATTTTCACTTTCTTTGAACAACTTAAGTACTTGTATTACATAGTTTGATTATGACAGGGGTCCAATATATTATATGAGTTTGTTTTCATATCACTGTGTGCGCAAGGCAGGATTGGTGAATAGTGATATGTGTCTGGAGTAAGAACTGCAACTGCCAGATATGTGTGGCCCACTGCTGTACTCAGACATGGCCTAAGTGTGTGAGCATGCTCAGTATGACCTTTCAGTATGTTGTTGACTGAGATTTGCTTCATTTGTTTAAGTGTGTGAGCATGCCGTGTATGATCTTTCAGTATGTTGTTGACTGACATTTGCTAAATTTGTTTGTGTGAGCATGCCCACTATGGGCATCTATATATTATATATGTGTGTGAAAATTCAAGTTGGTTTATACTTCAGGGCTCACCTTTGTGTTGTACATTGACAGGAAGCACGCTGTGCCTGCATGAGTTAATTTGCATAGACATCAACATTTCTACATACAGGGGGGACAGCTATTATTTGTACATTTCTACCGGGGGGGGGGGCACACCTGATGGTTACTGTGGGTGTACATAGGATGAGGAGTACACCTGACATTTATACACATTTGCTAGGCCTGCACTGCTATGTCAGGTACTCCAGTTCTGTGTACTGTTGCCTATATCATATTGGCTTGAGGCATACCACTGTACTACAGACCTTAGCTTCCAATTACACGCATATTGGTTTGTGACTTCATAGCCTACCCAAACCACATCACATTGCCTGGCCTGCTGTTATCTGTCTGCATAGGCCTGGAGGGAGGTACTCATATGCCTCTTCAGAGGGCATGATACAGCATTTGTTTGTGTTTGCGTTTGTCTACAATTGTCCTGCTGGCTGTGACTGTTAGGTATGTGACCCTCCCAACTGGTATGTGTGAGTGACTTAAGTTGTGTCTGTACCAATGAAATGCTGTCATGGCTTAGTGGTTCAGTACTGTGACTATAGTTTACAGTATCCTGAGTTCGAGCTCTGTCACTGCTTTTTATTTTCCTGCTGGGCAGACCTGACTGGTTAAGGAACAGTAAAGCAGGTGTGAACGTGTTTACCCGACTTTGCTCAACTTTGCCCGACTTTGCCTAACTTTGCACAACATTGCTCAACGTTGCCCAATGTTGCACTGGTTAGTGTGGTATGCAGCTAAGTGCAATTGTATTTAAATATGCTCAATACTGGTAAAATGTGCTCAGCAGTGTTTTATATTGCTTAAAATAGGGCACTCAAGCCTCAGGTGGTGCTGCAGGACTGCCTATGTCAGATGCACATAGTACACTCCCTATACATGTTTGAAAACAGGTCATGTTAAGTTAGGCATCCCTTTTACTGTATGTGTAAATCAGAGAGAGGTGTCATTTTCAGGGTTCCTACTGAGTCAGTGTATGTGCTATACATTGCCTCTTTGCCAAGGCCAGGGCATAGTGGGCATGCCTCCTTCTGCTTACTGGGGCAGGCTCAGGTTGCTCCTCTTCTGAGTCACACTGTGCCTGTGCAGGCCTTGCCAATGGTGGGGGTCTGTTTGGCCTTGCCCCATGCTGTTCCTACTGTAGCTGTTTCCACAGGATCATATTGTGTTGCATGGCACATACCATAACAATTTGAGTACATGTAGTTGGTGAGTACTGCAAGGCTCCACTAGATGTGTCCACGCACTGGAACTGTGACTTGAGCATCCCAAATACATGCTCAGTTATGTTTTTTGTTTGTGCATGTGCCTCATTATGGAGTTCTTGTTCAGGTGTGTGTGCATTTCTGATCGGTGTCATCAGCCACGGCTCCAGTGCATATCCAGCATCCCCCACTAGGTGACACTCAGGGATGTCCCCACTGGCAAATCTCTGGTACAGCTGGGTCAGATGCCAAATGTGGGAATCGTGATAGCTTCCAGGGCATCCAGCACACATATTCATTATTATTACCTGGGCATCGCACACAAACTGGCAGTTGATGGAGGGGAAGCCCTTGCAGTTGATGTAGACCCTACCCCACTCACCGGGTGGTGCTTTGATGCATATGTGCATGCAGTCTATTGCACCAACTACCTCAGGGTATTCTGCTATTTGGTGGAAAAGACGCATATTGCTGGCCAATGCCTCATGGGAATTCGGAAAATATACGTGGTCACCGACATGTGCTGACATGGCATCCAGGAACTGGTGGAGCACCCTGGATGCTGATGCCTGTAAAATCCCCATCATATCCCCAGTTGGTCTTTGGAAGGTACCTGTAGTTAGTATTCTTAGGCCTACACATACCTTGGTATCCACTGGGATGGGTTCCCCTCTGTTGGTTCTGTGTGTGAGGCGTGGCTGGCAAAGCTCAATAACTTGCTGTAGGTGGTCTCTGTACACCCTATAGCGCTCCACTATCTCCAGCTCATGTAGCCCCTGGTAGGTTACCCTGTTTCTGTACATTCTTCTCCATCTCCTCACTGTGGGTTGCTCAGCAGCATTCACAACATCACCACCCTCAGCACCTTGCACATGTTGGTTTATGATAGCAAGAGCAGCCCCTAACATTTTGTATGACTTAAGCTTTTTAAGCTTTCCCTCTTTGTATACTGCAGTGTTGCAGAGTTCTTGAAAAAAAACAGGTGGGAATAGTGTTTGCAGAGTTTAAAGTGCTGGGCTGGGCTGGGCTAGTCTGCTACCTGTGTAATTAGCTGATTCTGATATATTTCACCTGGCAGCTCTGCTAGTTCTCCTTGGTTAACTTCCTCCTACTTCTTTTCCTTCCTTTTGCCTTTCTGTTTCCACCCGGGGCAGCGCCACGCAAATGAGCGCAAATGCTAGCATATGCATGCACACGCTGTGTGCATGCTTGCAAGGAGTTTCCTATCTTTTAACAGTGTGCGCCTTTGGTTTGAGGTTTTCAAATAGGACAACTATAGGCATGCCTCCTGCAATCCTGTGCAATTCAGGGCAAACACAAGCCACTGTGCTCCAATTAGCTTACAGCCTGTCTGACACACCCTCATGATGTCACCTATATTCTACTCTTCTACTCACCTACTCCTACACTTACACTCTTGGGGCATGCCTCACATGCTGGGAAAAATTGGGATTCACTATCCTTATCCTCATTTGCATAGGATTGCCTAGCAATGCATAGTTATATCTCTCACACTGAGCTCCCCCCCCTTAGCAACCACTACTCAGTGGCCATGCTGTCTTCAGCCTGCCATTCACCTGCATGGCAGAATAAGCTTTTTAGTGAAAATGCCTATTTTTGGCTTTTTTTAAATTATTTTCTTGTTTTTATAAGCGTCGCACGTTTGCTCAGTGCTGTGCTATGCTTAAACATCAGAGATAGGGGGAAAAAAGTTCAATTGTTATATTTTTAAACATTATATAATGCCAATGGCCTTATATTTGACCACTGGCATGCTTACTCAACTGTATGCATCCTTTATTTGGAGCTGCCATAGCTCCATTTAGCTATTTGCAGAAATGTACTCCGTTACCAACAGAGTACATTTCTGCAGCTAACACTAATCTTCCATGGACAGGTTAGTGTTTCCTGGATCACAAATTTACCTCATTTAAATGGCTTTAACCAGCAAATGAGGTAATTTGCATACCATGATGCTGTCTGTGCAAGAGTAGCTTTAGCAGCTCTCGTGCACGTCCCTGCCGGCTGTACCTTGATCTCACGGCAGACATATTGCCGGCGTGAGCTCCTACACTCTTCTTGCACTCCATGCAAGCTTTCGTAAATCCGGGGGATTCTGTTTGATGTATGTAGCAATAAGCTGGCATGAAGTCAACCCGTTGAAAACCAAAGAAACCCCATGGCTGAAACTCAGTTCTGCCCAAAGAACTTGCACATAAATACCAGCATTTGTGTAACTGTATATCTTATTATCTGGTAATTGCTGTTTACTATTTTCTTTACCACAGCAGTACTACAACTGAATTAAAGCCTTGTTGTGTGGATCAGTAGAAGGGTAAAACTGAATCTAGTCTGAATCGAGTCTGCTTTTATTTTTGTTCATTGTGATTTACATTATGCTAAATCAAACTACTGGTTTAGACTACGTAATAATGTCGCTGTAAATTGTTGTTGCAAATAGTGCTTATATAGCGTATAGGACAATTTAAATTAGCACAGCTCATTGGAATGGCTATTAACATTTCTAACCATGGCCATGGAATGGCAAAATTATAGTGGGCATCACCATTTAAACACTCTCTATGCACCATCCATAATTACATGTTTACAATATGGTGAGAAAACTAAAAAGAAATAGCTATTTTAGATAGAAGTAACATGACTGACTACTTGCAGAGATGTGCTAATCTGGGTAGTCTGGTCACTATACAAGTGCAAATATTTACAGTGGCAAATTAAGATATAGGATTACAAATATTTAAAGCAGATTCCATTAATT
>NC_056731.1:756202917-756247569 GCF_019279795.1 Protopterus annectens
ATCATAATCCTGTAAGCTACAGGTCACCCTCTAAGACCCAAGAAACCCATAGCTCATACTTGGACTTACTGGGTACATTCACCATTCAACCCAATACCATATTCATGGATGACTTCAGCTATGTAACTATAAACTGGGTTACATACAAATTTACAGGCCCAGAGATTTCAGGACTTCATAAACACCCTGGACCAGATAGTCCATGTGCCCGCTAGACATGAAAACATATTCGACCTGGAACACATAAACATGAGAGAATGCTGTGCTCCCCCCACCCCCTAGTATAGTCAGACCACAAAACTGTCTTCTTCATAAATAGAACTGATTCTGTGACCCTGGCAAATCCCGTAACATTTAGGAACTAGCCACACTGGACCTATGGCAATCTTCCAACTGCTAAGTAATAGCCTGTCAAAATTTCAACCCTCCCCAAATCCTGAGAACACAGCTGCCTATGCAAAATTGTTCACAGAAACCCTGTGCAATTAGGTCAACAAATACACAGAGACAGCTGTGCTCAACAGAAATAAACCCAGAACCAGCTCAAAAAACAAACCACCTTTGTGGAATCAAATGATATAAACAGGTTGCACAACAAAAGGAGAAATATGATAGCCATGATTAGGAAATGCTATGACCAACAGGATAAAAACACTCTCATCAATTTAAACAAATAAAAAAGAGGGTATTTTAAGCTACTAAAACCAGATTTGAGGTAAATATAACTTCCTAGGCAAAGGACAACCACAATGTGTTTTTTAGCTATGTCCAAAACCTCAAAGGCAGCCCACGGTAGTGTGCAGAATGGAATGTAAATGGAACCACATACATGGAGACAGAAGATATAGCAAATCTTCTGGATGATAAATTCATCTCTTCTTTCCTCCAGCTATCATCCCCCAGAAATACCATTAATCATAAACCCCTTCCAACTACCACTAGGAAGCAGGCCCTAGATGCGCTAACTACAGAGAAAAACACTACACTCATGGACCCCAGTGATATCCCAGGATGCCTCCTAAATAACTTGAAACATGTCTTATTCTGACAACTGGAGTCACTATTTAACTATAGCCTCTAGACAGGTTTTGTGCTATATAAATGGAGAACCACAACAGTCATCCCTCTAGACAAAGGTGGAACATTAATGTACTCTAGTGACCACAGACTCGTATGTCTTACTAGTCTCATATGCAAGGCCATGGAAGGAATTATCAAGGAAATGATTAATAAGGACATAGAAAACCTACAAATACTGGATCCAACCCAGTTTGCTTTTGTTATTCAACCTGATGGACTTCTTTGTGAGGGTCACCAGTGCAGTAAATGAGGGCAAAATGTGGATGCTGCCTACCTTGACTTGGCTAAGGCATTTGATACAATACCCTACATGGGCATTTTAAACAAACTCATGGATATAGGCATAAACCCCTATTCCATGTATTGGATAGCCTTCTGGCTCTCAGATAGGACTTGGGAAGTTAATCTAGGAGATACCACCTCCACAAATAGATGAGTTACTCCTGTAGTCCCTCGGAGCTCTGTGTTGAGTATGCTCCTTTTTGGCATATATTTCTCAGATGTTAAAGCCAATGTGAGGTTCTTCTGGCTGACTAAGTTTGCCAGTTATTGCAAACTAGGAACAGTCATAGAACCCCCCCCCCCCCAAGACACTAGCATCCTACAAGAAGGACTAAAACAGATAAATGACTGGAGTCAAAGTCATGCCTTAAAACTCAATGTCAAGAAATGTGTAATAGTACCCTTTGGGAAGTCAGACACCCTAGGAAATTGCCTCATCGATTGCACACCCCTAAGAGCAAAATCAGTAGTAAGGGATTTTGGTACATATGCAGATAGCAACCTGGCCTTCAACCAACATGTTCCTAAGGTAGTAAGTAAATCATTCTATGTTACTCAACTTATAAGCAAAGGCTTGTTAGGTCTATCATTGAGTACAATGCCTCATTTGTTATGTACTTCACCAGGCACATACAAAAACAGGAACATACACAGAGGTTCCTCACAGAAAGAATACAGGGTGTAAACAGCATGTCCTATGCAGATCCTCTCAACATCATATCTCTGTACTATGTATCTTACAAATTGCTGAAAGGTGATCTTTGCCTGGCATACAAGACATCCTTGGATCCCACTCTGATGGAATTTTTACATATCTGCAAATTGAATACAATCAAAATTACTCAATCTAGGGATTTAAACTTTGCTTGCAGCATAAATAGGACATGCTGGCGGGACAGATATGTGACTCAAAGAATTACCCATCTCTGGTAAAGGCTTTCCATCCTTGAGAAGCAGAGTTTATTCCTTAACCCTATTCAAGAGAAAACAGGATCAGTGGATGAGAAATCATAAATATAACCAGGGTCTAGCACTTATATCTCTAATGGACAGCATCAGCCTTATACCTCTTAAAATAACCTGTAAGGCACACATACTTTCGGGATATATTTGGGAAGCCTAGTAAGACTTACAAGCACATAAATTTGCAGGATACATTTGGGACACTTGGCTAGGTTTATAAAAGCTGTCATGCTTGTTAGCCTAGTATACATCTATGAACCAATTTGTCACCTACCAAGGGATGCAGTCTACCTTACATGACCTCTCAGCCATACATCTGCTGGGCTACTTATAACTGCCCCTGTACCATGTTGTCTCCCTTTCATTATTTCAACGCTCAATGTGCTCACTATATTCCAGTCAACAAGCTGCTGTGGAGCAACACAGCCAACAGTAAAAAAAATTACAGAGATTTCCAGTCATCCTCCCCACCAAACACTGGACTGTGTACCCTCACCATAGCAGATGTACAAACCTTCTGTACTCTGCAGACCACTATTAATTATTATTATATGCAAAGACCCATCTTAGCCATTCCTGTGCTCTCTATCCCCTGTCACAATGTTGCTGTCGAGCAACAACCCCCCCCCCAGTAAAACATTTTATGAATAGAATATCATACTCATGTCACTAGTCTGTGTACAAATACAGCTGTAGATGTAGAACTACTTTATCTGGTATGTTACTGCCCTGTGTACAACTACAGCAGGAGATGTAGAACTGTACGTTATCTGCTATGTTACTGCCTGTGTACAAATACATCAGTAGATGTAGAACAGTACTTTATCTGGTATGTTACTGTCCTGTGTACAAATACAGCAGGAAATGTAGAACATTACTTTATCTGGTATGTTACTGCCTGTGTACAAATACAGCAGTAGATGCAGAACAGTACTTTATCTGGTATGTTACTGTCCTGTGTACAAATACAGCAGGTGATGTAGAACTGTACTTTATCTGGTATGTCACTGCCTGTGTACATTACCACAGTAGATGTAGAACAGTACTTTATCTGGTATGTTACTGCCTGTGTACAAATACAGCAGTATATGTAGAACTACTTTATCTGGTATGTTACTGTCCTGTGTACAACTACAGCAGGAGATGTAGAACTGTACTTTATCTGCTATGTTACTGCCTGTATACAAATACATCAGTAGATGTAGAACAGTACTTTATCTGGTATGTTACTGTCCTGTGTACAAATACAGCAGGAGATGTAGAACAGTACTTTATCTGGTATGTTACTGCCTGTGTACAAATACAGCAGTAGATGTAGAACAGTACTTTATCTGGTATGTTAATGCCTGTGTACAGATACAGCAGTAGATGTAGAACAGTACTTTATCTGGTATGTTACTGCCTGTGTACAAATACAGCAGTAGATGTAGAACAACACTTTATCTGGTATGTTACTGTCCTGTGTACAAATACAGCAGGAGATGTAGAACAGTACTTTATCTGGTATGTTACTGCCTGTGTACAAATACAGCAGTAGATGTAGACCAGTACTTTATCTGGTATGTTACTGTCCTGTATACAAATACAGCAGTACATGTAGAACAGTACTTTATCTGGTATGTTACTGTCCTGTGTACAAATACAGCAGTAGATGTAGAACAGTACTTTATCTGGTATGTTACTGGCCTGTGTACAAATACAGCAGTAGATGTAGAACAGTACTTTATCTGATATGTTACTGCCTGTGTACAAATACATCAGTAGATGTAGAACAGTACTTTATCTGGTATGTTACTGCCTGTGTACAAATACATCAGTAGATGTAGAACAGTACTTTATCTGGTATGTTACTGTCTGTTTACAAATACAGCAGTAGATGTAGAACAGCACTTCTGGTATATTACTGTCTATGTACACAGTAGTAGATGTAGAACAGTACTTTTCTGGTATGTTACTGCCTGTGTACAAATACAGCAGTAGATGTAGAACAGTACTTTATCTGGTATGTTACTGCCCTGTGTACATGTACCACAGTAGATTTAAAACAGTACTTTATCTGGTATGTTACTGCCTGTGTACAAATACAGCAGTAGATGTAGAACTACTTTATCTGGTATGTTACTGTCCTGTGTACAACTACAGCAGGAGATGTAGAACTGTACTTTATCTGCTATGTTACTGTCTGTGTACAAATACAGCAGTAGATGTAGAACAGAACTTTATCTGGTATATTACTGCCTATGTACAAATACAGTAGTAGATGTAGAACAGTACTTTATCTGGTATGTTACTGCCCTGTGTACATGACCACAGTAGATGTAGAACAGTACTTTATCTGGTATGTTACTGCCTGTGTACAAATACAGCAGTAGGTGTAGAACTACTTTATCTGGTATGTTACTGTCCTGTGTACAACTACAGCAGGAGATGTAGAACTGTACTTTATCTGCTATGTTACTGCCTGTGTACAAATACATCAGTAGATGTAGAATAGTACTTTATCTGGTATGTTACTGTCCTGTGTACAAATGCAGCAGGAGATGTAGAACCATACTTTATCTGGTATGTTACTGCCTGTGTACAAATACAGCAGTAGATGTAGAAAAGTACTTTATCTGGTATGTTACTGCCTGTGTACAAATACAGCAGTAGATGTAGAAAAGTACTTTATCTGGTATGTTACTGCCTGTGTACAAATACAGCAGCAGATGTAGAACAGTACTTTATCTGGTATGTCACGGTCCTGTGCACAAATACAGCAGGAGATGTAGAACTGTATTTTCTCTGGTATGTTCCTGGCCTGTGTATACATATCACAGTCGATGTAGAACAGTATTTCATCTGGTATGTTACTGACTTGTGTACACGTACCACAGTAGATGTAGAACAGTACTTCATCTGGTATGTCACTGCTCAGTGTATACATTCCATTGTAGATGTGGAACAGCACTTCATCTTTTACGCCACTGGTCTGTGTGCAAGTACCAGAATAGATCTGGAACATTACATCATCTGATAGATCAATGCAATTATTTTCTTCAGGTTTCATTCACTATATTAGATAAGAATAGATACAGTGATGTACACTGCAATGGCTTCACCTCTTTATATTGCACTTGCTTGAGACTCATAGCATACCAGTTATTTCTAATGAGACAACTTAGGTTAAATGTCTCTGATTCACACATTTAGTATATTGTATACTAGCCCTACACTGTACCATGTGGCTTGTGCTTGCCCCATGCACACTCATTGTCTGTGCCTACACGGGCAGGTCCATAACTTCAACAGGGTTGCAGGCTTCTTGCAAATGATCTCGTAGCTCTTTAGGGCACCAAGCCATAGCACTGCTGCAAATGGTGGTGTATTAGAAAACTGCTGTACAGTAAAGTGGTATTTACATGCTCTATACATTGTGTGTCCACTGCGTCCACCCCCCACCACCCCCATGCTTGTCTGTTGTTCACACACAACTTTGCTGTGGCATTAGGTTTCATTGCTCTGCCCGGCTTCCCATCAATTCATGTCACCTGGTTCCTGTAGTGTGCATTGATGCAAAATTATTATAATTTTCCTTCTTATATCCTCTGAAGTGGCCATGACTTCTGAATGGGCTGAATTTGGAAGGGTTCCCATATGGGGCAGGTAAGAGACAAAAACATTTTTCTACCTCCTGCAGTGGCATCACCATTAGTGTCTGATGGATAACTCCTATGATGGTCTTCAGTACAAGGTAGATGCCTGGCACTGTCTTGCCATGACAGTGTGTGATGCCATGGTCATCAAGGTGAGCACTGCCAGAAATATTACTGTGACTTGAAGAGCTGCTAACTTGACCTTCTTCAACAATGTGAAGAAGAGGCTAGGGAGAAAGAGCAAGACATCTGCAATACGTGAGTAACTGGTGGTTGTTTACAGATAGGTAGGCATTCTTGTACGGCTATAATCAGTTATTGGTGTTTGTGAACATGTGGTTTCATTTTTCTTTTGTCCGTTTTTCAGGATCTGGTATGATCAAGGAAAATAGGCTGATATGCCAAAGGAGGTAAACATGCCTGTCCAGGTACATATACGGAATTGGTATTATACCTGCATATCTCTTAGTCACCTACTTCAATGTCCATGCTGGCAGTGTTGCTAATTACATTCCCGATTGCGTACAGCTTTGCTTTACATTACTTTATGAGTTGTATATCTTGTAACTTCAAGTGGAACATTCTGCTGTTTCTCGTATACCAGACATTCCCAACAGTGACAAGGTAAGGAAATCTGGGCTCCCAATGGATGTGTCACTGCCATCATGGATGTCATTGTCTGCTTTGGATCTGTTTAACTGGCAGCATTCAGTGTCACATCCCTACCTGTCCACCCTTCTATTAATGCACAATGCCCTTGTCAGCATATCATGGCTTCCTCTTAAACTAGCCATTCAACCATCCATTACAGTGTCAGTTACACATGGCATACCATGGCTGTATCACTGACAGGCTGTGGGGCGGTGCTTAATGGTGACTTGTAATATGTTAAGTTACAGTATCAATGCTGTATTTAGGTGCCCCATGTGTATTCCTTTTAGAATTCTGAGGAGGGGTATATATGGCATGGTTTCTCCAGTACCAGGCAGGCCAGTATTAATATACTATGTTCTGCTAGGCTGGGCATTACATAATCAGAGGAGCTGTTTCTGCCCAGCTTTGCTGCTCCTTTGCCAGTCATGCTGTATGTCATTGTCCTACACATGGGTAGCTAGTTAGATGGCATGCAGTCTTCTCTCTTTTGGGAAATATAGTTCTGTATTTTATTCCTCCATGGCTGTACTGCCAACCATTGTAGCATAAAACATACAATTGCTTTTGATTGTGTTTTTATCTTTATCACTGTCTTTTTTTGACTTGTTCTTTGTTGGTTTGTATCTCTCCATTTATGTTAATATTTTATGCAGTGTCAACCACAGCAGTGGATGAGATGTGACGAGAGGTCACTACATCATGCATCTGCCTCTTCATTACCTGTTTGATCCCTCGCAATAGCCAGACTCATCTCTCTACAGGATGAAAAAGGTCATCCAGTTGAGAGGGTGAATTGAAGGCTTGCTGGTGCCCGCTGTCTTTTGTGGGGGTATAGGCTCCCAGTCTGTGGGCATCACTGTTGGGGGGAACCTGCTAAGTCACCTGGCATGAGATGGAAAGCAGGGTGATGACTGTTAAGGACCAGTGGTTGGATACTCACTTTGGCAGCCTAGAACATGTCCTCATGTTACTGGTAGGGTTGTACAGCTGCCTGATCAGTTAGCCAACAGTAGTTTGGCTCATCCAAGTGTAGTCACAGAGGTGATGTCACTGTGCAGTGTGACAGTTGGTCATCACCTCACCCTTTCCTTAATCATGGTATTTCCTGTCCTTGTGTTTCACTTCCTTCCCCAGATTGTAGCCTAGCCATCCCGATCACCATTTGTCCTCCCACTTTTTGTCTGTGCATCTTTTTATAGTTCTTACCATTGATATCAGTATCTCCACTGTCAGTCTTCATCTACCTTTTGTGTTGGTGTATTTACATTTGCTGCCATCTCTATATCCACTTTCCTATCTACACCTTGTCCATACTACATTTTCCCTATACACACACACACTTATATATATATATATATATATATATATATATATATATATATATATATATATATATATATATATATGTGTATATATATACATATATATATATATCACTGCTCCCCTTCCCCAGACCACTCTTCCTTTCCCTTGCCCTTCTGTAGGATCCTCTGCTTGTTTTCCTCCTTTCTGCCTGTTCTATACACCCATTTCCCTTTCAGTTTATAATATAAATATAGGAGGGACTTTGCTGCCTAGCCTGTATCTAGCTTGTCAGCTGAGCTTGTAGCAGCATGCCATTGTGAATGTGAATGAGTATTGTCTTTACATGTAATTAGTTAGGCCCATGTGGTCATGTGATGTGAAGATATTTTCATGGTCATTGTATGATCTGCCCTGCTCTTACAAGTGAAATGAATATCGATTCAGACCCTTTTGCAGAAAATCACTCCTACTGTTTCTGTATCATTTTGTCAAATGTAGCTTTGATTGAAAGAAAAAATAGTAGGTACAAATGCCTGGATGTATTTTTGACCGAATGTACTTTTGACTGAAAATCCATTTCATCAAAATTATTCTACACAATATAGATATCAGGAAAAAGCTTATTTTCCAGGAGCGAAGACCCCACCCCCCCGCACCTCCCTAACTGAGAACTCTGCTCCCTTTAATTATATATTCTACCTCCACAGTCATATATCAATGGAGAAAAGAAAAAATCACCACAGTGAATCAGTGTTGGTGCGCAAACTCAGCCATCTAGAAATATGAGGGGACAACAAGACAGTGGGCATTGCCAATCCACACAAAATCTTCTAAATTACCATGTTAACAACACCCATGTTTGAAAATGACACCAGAAATACCATCTATGGTCTTCTACAGATTTTGAAAAAGTGGATGTTCAGTCAAAAGTGCACACAATCATTTGTACCTACTGTTTTTTCTTTCAGACAAAGTTACCTTTGATGAAATGATACAGACACATACTACTGCATAGTTAATCAATGTCTGGCTACAAATCACATCTTCACTTATGTTATCAGGCTGACAAAAGTCTCACATACCCTCTGATACTTAGATATTCTGAGATTGTATTATCATATAAGACAAAAGTCTTATCTCTACATATAGCTCCGTTCCTCCAGTATGTGCTAGTGTTCATCAAAATGGTAGTTGACAAATCTACTCAGTCAATGTGTGGGGTACACAACTAAAAACACTTGATTGTGTCTGGACAAGTTGTCCCATAGCAGAAAGAACTACACCCTAAGTTTTCTGTATATCTAGTATTATTTTATATTTATTAGTACTTTTGTTGGGTTAACCACAAATTTAGAAATAAATGAAAAATAGCATCACATCAGCCAATAATTCAGAATTCCATGGACTCCATAAGAAATAAAAACAAAATACTTTATTATAAACAAAATAAAGATTAAATGCTTTCATCCAATAAATACATGGACTTCCTCAGAATCTAAAACTAAACAAGGGGAGGATATATATATATATATATATATATATATATATATATATATATATATATATATATATATATATATAAAATTGTATTAGCTAATCTAATTAATCAATTAAAACCCACTAACCTAATATTTAAAGGGGAACACATAATAAACCATGTAAAACCAATACCATCCATAAAATACATAATATTCAACACTTTTCACTATAAGAACAACAATCTTAATCAGAAATATTTTAAATATTATAAAAAGAATATAAATAAATGGATAAATAACAGCAATGCCATAGACATCAAGATACCCAAGACCTAAGATTTAAAATAGAGAAAATGATAGTATTCAACTTCAACTGCCATCTAACTCCTTTGCCCTCTAACAGGGTCTTGTCATCTCCACCTATTGGATTATGATAAACCTTTAACAAAATACCAAATTTAAAAGTTGAACAATCGGAGCTAATTGTGAGATGTTTAAAAATAGCATTATTGTTGTCTTGCTTCCAAATCTGATACAAATGTTCATAAATCCTGTTTCTAAGAGCTCCATCAGTCTTCCCACATAAAATCCTGGGAAATCCGAGCACTTTTCTAAATATACAACTTGGTTTGTAGAACAATCGCCTTTCTTAAATGTTACTTTAGTCCTAGTAATGTTATTAAGAATAAGGATAGCAGAATCAAGGATATAGGGACACCAATTACAAAATCAACATTTCTTAGTTCCCCCTTTATATCTTTGACTAGCATCCCCCAAGGACTTTACACATTCAAAATTAACTTTCAATTTGCCCCCAGTCTTAAAAATAAATGACGGTTTACCTCACCAAGTATTGGTAAATATCCGGATTACTTCTCAAGATATTCCAATTTTTAATGAAAATATTTTTAGCATGGGGGTTATACTCTAAAACTAAAGCCCTATTAAAATTATTAGTCTCATTTCTTTCAGTAGTCTGCTCCAGACCTTCACCTAATAAATATTTGCATTTGATACCCCACTGTGATAAAACATATCCTGTTGCATCATCTATTAACTATGGGGGTACCCCCTCTGGAAAACCATACCCCTATTAAATCCATTTCTTTTTTACATCTTCATACTGAGAAGTCATTCTCATCTCCCTTATACACTGCCCCTTAATAATACTTTTTTTGACTAAGGGGAATGACAGCTTGAATATTCTAAACAAGAATTACTGAAAGTTGGTTTTCTCTATCTCTCTCCCTCTATGTGGGTTCCGTCAATATGTTCAAAGTTTCATTACTTTGGACTCCACTTCACCGAGTCCACTTGTTCGAAGTAGTGAAACTTCTAACATTGACTTCTGCAGTCACACTACAGCGCGGAATGGGAATATACCCTTTTCCCTGCTGTAGTGTGATCTCGGAGTTGGTATATTTAAGTAGGGGGTTTAATTTAGTTTTGGGTACTAGACTTCAGCGAAAATGCACTTTCATTTAAGTTGACTTTCGCTGAAGTGTATGGTCTACTGCTTAATTTTGGAGAAGTGTCTTTTTGATGTTAAGCAGTAGACCCTATATATATATATATATATATATATATATATATATATATATATATATATAAAACCTCCAAACAATTGCTTGTGCATGTTAAACGTAAAACGTGCATGCACGGAAAATAACCGATAAACACCAAAGTAAAATCCAGCACTGCACTATCGATAAAATAAACAAATCAGAAGGAGCATAAATATTTTATTAGCTCGCAGACAGTAAAATACACTCCAAACTGGTTTCATCCTTTAGGTGATCTACTGATGACACCTAAAGGGTGAAACCGGTTTGGAGTGTATTTTACTGTCTACGAGCTAATAAAATATTTATGCTCCTTCTGATTTGTTTATTTTATCGATAGTGCAGTGCTGGATTTTACTTTGGTGTTTATATATATATATATATATATATATATATATATATATATATGTGTGTGTGTGTGTGTGTGTGTGTGTGTGTGTGTGTGTATGTATGTATGTATGTATATATATATATATATATATATATATATATATATATATATATATATATATATATATATATATATATATATATATATATATATATATATATATATATATATATATATATATATATATATATATATATATATATATATAAAACCATAATCAGTATGAGAAATTAATGTGTCCAAATAGTGGATACTTACATTACTAAAAAGGTGTGTAAATGTTAAAAAAGCAGATGTTTGATTTAAATATTTCATAAATTCTTCTATTTGTAATTCAGACCCTTTCCATAAAATAAATATGTCTAAAAAAATGAACATATAATTTAATGTATTTAAAACACTTACTTTTAAAAACAAAGCTTGATTCCCATTCTACAAATACTAGGTTAGCATATATGGGGGCACAAGAAGTCCTCATAGCAACCCCTTTAACTTGTTTAAAATATTCCCCCTCAAAAACAAAATTATTATTTTCTAAAACTAAGGTCTAAATTCATTAATTAAATTAAATTTATCAAAATCCAACTTAGAATACTTAATCGTGCTACTATAAGAAAGCTCTAACCCATCTTCTTTTGATATTGAAGTAAGTAAGTCTATGACATTGACTGTTAAAAAAATTAAATCATTAGACTGTAGATAGTCTTGTAAACATCCTAAAAAATTCCCAAGAATTCACAAACAACTGTTTTTCATTATAATAGATAGGTTTTAGCCATCTGTCTATCACTCCCCCAAAACAGTATATCTTAGACTTACTACCAGAAACAATAGGATGAAATGGATGTCTTTCAATACTCTTATGGATCTTGAGTATACTGAATATCATAGCTATAACAGGATATTTTACTTAAAAAAAAATATAACTATAATAAGTTAATCTCTGATCAAGTAAAAACTCTTCCAAATATGAATCTATTCTTCTGTACGCTATGTTAATTTCATTTAATAAGACAGGCTCATATGTCTCAGAGTCACTTAAAATATCATACATAACATTATAATATTCAAATGAATCAAATTAAACTACCCCCTCCCTTATCTGGTTTCATTATATAGATGGAATCATCTCTTCTCAATTTCTGAAACAAATCGCAATCACCCTTAGTTAAATTATAAACATTGTTCTTTTTCTTATAACCTGTAGGTTATACAAGTCATTTGTTATTGCTTTTTCTAAAACTGATAGAGTAGGATGTAAACGGGGGGGGGGGGGTTAACTTACTTTTTTTTAAAACTCAAGTTATTATATTTCTCATCTCTTCCTTTGTCTATAATTAAATTTAATTTAACTTTTAATTTATTAATTTTCTGTCAAATAATTGTGTTTCAGTTAAGGTTTCACTAAATTAAATTTCATTTTAGGTATAAATTTCAGCCCTTTGGAAAACAATGTAAAATTTTCTTTATCTAGTTTGTGTTTAATATAATTATAAATGTAAAAATCATTGTACATATAAATTACTTTATCATTAATCTTTATTGTTGGTGATGCCAATTCCCCTCTTGCTGTTCTCTCTTCTGTCAATTTTGAAACTTCATCTGTCCTTAATCTATATAATTCTAGTTCATATGCCTAAATCATCAACTCCTCTGAACATAAAAAATTGTACAGCCATTCCCATGTTTAACATCCTTTCTGTTTCTCCTCTTGTCTCATTTTCTGGTTCATTAGCACCCTTAGTTTTTTTAAGATGTTTTTTTCAGGAATAGGCCTGTTTGCAATGACATTGCTCAAGTTCTGCATCTATTTTTGTAGTTTTCTTTTGAAAAATTCTGGCAGATTTCTTTTCCACAAGAGAGAATTGCTTCCTATTAAAGTCCTCCCATTGCTTTAATATCAAGTCATTCGTAACATCATAATTAAGTTTCTCTAGTTCCCCTATTAAGGAACATGATTTAACATAATTATGCTTAATTAATAATTTCATATATTCAAATCCAAAATGATCAAATAATACTGAAAATTATTCATGTATTATGTCATTAAGGTCTAGCCCCAAGGGCATTTTAAATATTCTCAAACTCTGAGGTACAATTTTAAGTTCATTACATTTGGAAAGATATGTGTTGTCGTCTGTAACTTTTTGATTGTAAAATGCTTCTTCTCAAACCGTAAAATCATGTCCTTTAATGAATCACATGGGTAACAGTCCCAGTTTTCTTTCAATTGTACTGCTATACCAATCCTTTTTTTAAAGTTAAACTCATTACAAATAAAATGTTCAAAATTAAATGTCACTTTATGAGTATCGGCAACTGAAAAACATTCTTTATAAGAAACTCCCTCTTTCACACTCGAAAAAGCCTTCATGGAACCAGTCACACCAACAGTACCTTTATTTGGTTGAAAGCCTGTTGCTGCAACATATGTTCTTTTCAGCACTGAACACTTGGGTCTATCTCCACAGCATAGATATTCTTTGTTAAGAGGACTCTTTGCATCTTTGCTGTTTACATTCAAGCCATTTCTTGTGTTTAATCCACTATTACTGATGTTATCATTGTCGCCACTGCCTGAACAAATGCTAATGGAGTGCTCCCCATTCAGAGCAAGCACTGGATTCTGGATTCGCTAATAAGTTCTATTAGCCGAGTAAGTTCCCCTTTCACTATCTGTATCTCAGAATTCATTTTATTTAATTCCTCATGATGTATTAGGGAGAATAGGGATGGAATCTTATCAAGTGAATCCATTACACCAGCTGTTTTTGTTGGATTACCTTCATTACATCAAGCCTAGATTAATTAAAGGCTTTCACTATGAGGGAATGAAAGGAAATGCATTGAAGATCAAGATTTGCAAATTACACTCACCAAAAAAAATAGAAAAATCAATGCAAAAACATACTTTTTAAGTGTTTATGCAGGGGGCAAGTCTCCCTACACCCTCCAATGTGGGGGACAAGCCATCAGCAGCTCTAAACTTTAATACACCAACTTCACTGTTGAACTAACTGGGAAAAGGGGAATACTCCCTCAAAAGGGCTTCACAGCTGGCACAACTCGCCAACAGTGATTTCCTATGGAGGGAATTTCGCTCATTGACAGGTTGAACCTTAGGCACCTGAGGCTTGAGTGTTCAAGTCTTTGTCCACCAGTATGGTAATCAGTCAAATGTCTTTGAATGCTGTATACTATCAGCTAAATGCAAGCTGAGGGGTTTTTATCAGTGTACATGAATAAATTTGATCTCTTCACATTAATAATTTGTATGTGGTGTGTTTTTTCTTCACAACCTACAGACAGTGGGGGTGATGGAATTTCTTCTTTTCCCCACTTTTGTTTGATCTCGGAGTTAGTATATTTAAAGTAGAGAGGGTATGGGGTGCAGGTGGCCTTATCTCCTGCAAATTATTTTTACTTTTGTGACAAGGTTTCTGCTGTGTTTAGTAAAACTCATTTTTGCTGGCTTTTTGCGTTTTGATATACTGATCTTCAAGCACTTTGCTTCCATGAACTGATATAGATCCTTATTAGTTATTGTAGTGCTCTATATTTTTTATTAGTGTATTTTATGTGATTTTTAAAGTGTACTATCCTTCTTGTACACTAAACTGTATACACCATAGTATGAGGTATCTCCAGTGTCATGCTTCACTTCCTTGATATTCCTGCCTGGTTTAAGTTACAAGCCTTGAAATAAAACCTCTTGTAAACATTTACTTTCCCCATGATATCAGTGGAGAGAGTACATGCAGTTGAGTCTATAGACTTTAATGTGCACACCACTGCACATGTGCTGGGTCCCATTCATTAAAATCTACAGATGCACCCCCCCCCCACACTCAATTCTTCAGGTGATGTCGGCAAGGTGATCAGTAGAATTATGTGGGTGGGCACTTAATAAAAAGTTTACAAAGCTTTTTATCAAGAAACTGCCGACCTGGTTTTAATGAGATTGAGCAGAAAATACATTGCAACACTAAAGTGTCATGATGCATATCAAAAGTGTGAGTGTACACTTTAATATGTTTTACACTCATTTTCTTACATTCTGTTGCTTGAAGTTTCATTTTTAAACATTTGTTTTAGTATTTTTATGGTTTCAGGTACTTTTGTTGATATATTTATGCAATTTGCAATTGATTTTGGTGGGAGAGCTAAGTTGGATAGTTGGTTTGAAGCATGTGTTTAGGGTTCTTGTGTTTTATTAGTTTACTTCCTTGCCATTGATGAGAATGGGAGAGAAGCCTATCTTAGTATTTTTATATTAGTTTATATTTTTTGATTCTGGCTAGATGTAGTGTTTTAGGAGTTTTGTATGTTTGATTTATATTTTTGGGAGGTGTTTTATGTTTAGGTTGATGGATTTTTTTTTTTGCATTTGTCCTTTATAGCCTGAGGAAAAGTAGATCTGTCTTGGTTTGTTTAATTTTTTAGGACACAACACATGAGAAGCACTGGCAGCAGGAGGTGGGGACTAAGTACTCCACAGACCTCTGAAAGTATTTTTAATAATTAGGGTAGTGGATCCATGGAATGAACTATTGGACTGAATGGAGAAGAAAAAATCAACAGAGGCATTCAAGAAGGCATGGGAGAGGTGGAAAAAGGGTAAGAGGAATGTTAGGGTGGAGGAGATGTAGCCTACCTTGACCTGGCCAAGTTGTTTCAATACAATAACCCACTATGGTATTATTAAGAAACTCTCGGAACTAGGCATACATCCCTACATCACTTGCTGGACTGTTGGCTGGCTGGTTCACAGATAGGACCTAAGACGCCAGGATCAGTGACACTATCTCCAGTATGAGACTTGTCACCAGCAGAGTACCCTAGGGCTCCTTTTTGGGCCCACTCCTGATTGGCATCAACTTTTCAGAAGTCAAGGCGAATGCCAAAGGCCTCCAGCTCACCAAGTTCATAAATAACTGTAAACTGGTTGCTGTCATAGATTCTCCCAACAACAACAACATCCTACAAAAGGGTTCAACACAGACAAATTGCTGTTGTCAAAGGCACGGATGAAAACTCATTGCAAAGAATTACATTATAGTGCCCTTTAGGAAAGTATCCACCATAGCTCTCAACCTCTTAGTGGTAATTATCTGGACAAAGCCTGACAAAATGGGGAGACAAAGGCCCAAAAATAGGTACAAAAGTTAACTATTCCTCTTATAAACTTAGTAACTTGCCAGAATAACAGGGTTTGTGTTAACATGCATTTTCTGAAGGATTTGAAGTCTGAAACTCAAATGTATGTCAGAATTTAGTGAATTCAGTCCTCAGAGCATCCCAGTGATTTGCCAGTAAATCACAAATTTTATGAGAAGCAGACCAAAAATATGAGGCAAAAATCTAGACATTCTGCAAGAATCTGGACAGTTGAGAAGTATGGGGTCCACCCAAGCTAATTGCTCCATTGATAAAACACCCTTAAGATTTGACCTGGTAGTTAGAGATCTGAAAACACACAGTATGTAGACGGTAATCTGGGCTTTGAACAACACATAGACAAGATAGTAAGAAAATCATTCTATGTTGCCCAACTCATAAGTAAGGGTATAACATCCAGGTCCAAAGAAGTTATAGTGCCACTCTACTCAGCCCTTATCAGACCCATCATTGAATACAATACCCCCCTTTAGCATGCACCTAACCAGACACTTGAAGGAGTTGAAACTCCCTCAAAGGATCCCCATCAGGAGAATCCAGGGTATGAATACCCTGTCCCACACAAATCTCCTTAAGACCCTATCTCTGTACTCAGTATGCTACAGGTTTCTGAGAGGTGATCCGTGGTTGGCATATAAGGCATCCTCAGATCCAGCTCATCCCTGACCCTGTTCAAATTAAACTTTGACCATCCGATGGGAAATTGAAAATTCATCCCCAGTCTGGCCCACATGTCTCTGATGGACATAGGTCAACAGTAAGTAATTTATCCCCAGCTAACATATCCCCCTTCATAACCCCTAGCTTCCTCCTTACTAACACATTCCACTATGTAGGTATCCAGGGTACAAGAGGACAAAACTGGGCTAGGTTGTATGGCTAGGCTTAAGACCCTGCTGGTCAGTAGCCTAGTATAAACCTATGGAACCTATTATATTTTGATAACAGTTATGGACATTTGTTGACAATATTTTTTAAAAAATCATCCATTTTTCTTTTTTCATTGTTATTGGCTTTTTAGTGCAGATAGAAAGCAAATGTTTTTTTTTTTTTTTCATTTTTATTAGTGTTGAAGGTGTTCTAGTCTTTTGACATAGTATTTGCACAGCATACAGTAGCAACTGTAAGTGTCAGCTTTAACAGAGTGCAGTAGTAAGTAATTGCCTACCAGATCAGGTCCAATCTGCATAATTGAAGAAGTATTTCTTATTGTTAGTTTGCAGGATTAAGGAGTTCACACTCTGGCTTTCATGATATATAGGTTCATAGGTTCATAGGTAGGCACTAGACTATCAGCCCAAGGGCCTAAGTAAGCCTAGCTAACAAGGTTCCCTGGCTTACACCACCCAAGAAATTTATTTTCCTGTGCCACTGTCGAGCAGTGCCACAGAAGTGATCCCCGGGGTGTATTTCCTATTTCCCATCCACTCATCAAGATTTTTCTTGAAGAGTGCTGTCACTCTTATATGTCAAAACCCTTACTGTGTGATTTTAACTTGGATTCAGAGAACAGAATGTTCAAGACAGTTTGCAAGAAAGCTAAAAATGTTAGTGTCCCCTGATGATTGTATATTTTAAATGCTATGTATTAGAGTGGAATGGAAATCGAGTAAAAGAAACCTGTGGGTGAGTGTGCTGGTATAATAGAACATGTTGTGAGACAGTGATCACTGCAGCAGGTCATATGTGACCTGTAGTAAGAGTTATGACTGCATGGTGTCAGGCTTGCTGCAGCTGGTTCACAGACATATGAAATGGGCCCAAAAAATAAGACAACACTAACCCACAAATGATGGACAGTGGCTTGTTGTTCCCATCAAAGCATGCCTCTGTGGGATGAGAAGAATTTCTTAGTTCCAGAGAATAGAATGGGGATGTTTAGACAGACATATGAAGTCTTTATTTCAGGCAGAACACAGAATCTTGTATATACATATAAGTACATAGGTTCTACTACCTAAAGCCCATTTTGGTGGCTTATCCTGCATCAGTCACCATGTGCATATCTAATGGTCTCCTGCTATGCTCTTGTTAGATTCCAGTTTATGTAAGTGCTGGCATTTGCGTCACAATCTGTTTTACCTGCTTTAGCTGCGAGGACTGATCTGTGGAGGGTATATGTAGCAGTACAATACATAATGCTAACTGCTGGGATGCACCTGCATGCAGACAGTGTATCATTATGCCTGTATGGTTTGCATACAGGAATAACAGCCATTGTATGATATGCATAAAACTGTGTGCTGTGAATGCAAGCAATCATTTTACAGACACTGATATCAGTGGAAAGCTACACATAATATCTGACATGTTAGGGACATGATACATGTCCTGTCATTTCCTTGCTACTCCCAGGTGAACATTTGTCTTTACAAAAGCCCCACTGTGGCATTTGTGACAAAGATTCCTCCACCACCATGAACAACAATGGAGCATATTTTTCATATTTTAGGGGAAGTGAAAATGAGCATAACAAACATATACTAGTCAATGCTTCTGAAGAGTATGACCAGACTGTGCATCTAAAAACATAAGCCTGAATCTGATCGTAGTATGCTTTCGACAAATCATATGATGTGACCACTGAGGTGATAAGTGTCATGTAGCTCAGCCAGTTAGGGTGCCATCAAGTGACCCACAAGAAAGTACATACTCATCTATTACCACTAGATCAGTGGTGGTGACTTTCCTCTAGTGATGTTAACAGTCCTGGACAAGTCTCTGTAGGTCCTGGATACCTTAATGTGTCCAGTGCTGCATTTACAGATATTGGATTCTGCAGCTGCACATCTGCTGCAGAGGTGCTTTACACAAAGACACAACGTCTACAGTACAATCTTTTTTTAAATTTACAATAGTGCAGTTTGTTGTTTCTGTTTAGTGATTATTTTGTGGTGGCAGTGAGATTTTGTAATTAAGTAATATTGAATCCTACCAATAATCAGTCATACTAGGTTATTGATCTGTCAGAATCTTAAGAAGCATAACACTCCTATGTTTGTTTTCAGCCCTGATATCTTGCATATGTATAACCAAAAGATGGGCCAAACAAGGATATATTGAGACATTTACATATGTATCCCTCCCTATCCATGAAAGACAGGCGTGCTAAACTGGAGGATGAATTTGTAGTTATCCATCCATTCATCTGTAATACATCTAAATATAGTAAGATAATTACTTTGCTATATGTGAAGTTGAAGGCCATTCCACAGAAGTTGTATTCTCTGATACATTGGTACCATTTAGAAGACTGACTGTTGAGAAATTTGAACTACATATGATCAAGACCATGTGTTCAACTTTCCAAAAAGTAAAAAGCTTTTGTATGGAGATCATAGTACAATGGGGATTGGGAAATTTACCTTTTCCCCCACTGTAATGCAATCTCAAAGTCGGTATACATATAATTTGCAGGGGATGGGGGGGGGGGGGGTGCACATAGACTGGTTCTGTGAAAAACCTAAATTTATGTTTTATTTCATTCAACTTTTCGGAAAGTCGATCATGTGGTCTTAACCATATGAACTTCAACTTTTTGAACAGTCATTATTCTGACATAGATTTATGATACGTACCTATCCCATCCAACATGTTCTATTTTATTTAATTATTATTATTATTTTTTTTTTTTGGTAAAAGCAATTTATATCCTTTGAGCAAGTATTTATGACACTGTTCGACTTGTGAATGTTTAATAGTTCTGACAGAATAAGGTCTGCTGAAGCTCTGAAAGCAAGGCAGAAGTTGCCCCTCAGTACCCTAAGTGCTTGGAATGGTCAGCATACTTTTATGATTTAGGCCCTTTTTTGGTGAAAAAGTATTGTGGTCATTCTATTTGTGGCAAGTATTTAAAAAGGTGCATGTACAATAGAAACAGCATATCCCTGGAACTGGGCAAAATACCTTTAGATATAAACTGTGCAATGAACAAGGACTTCCTTACAACAGTGAATATGTGATGATCAAAGTACATGTTTAATATATATATATATATATATATATATATATATATATATATATATATATATATACTCAAGCACATGCTGGCGTGTCTTGTACACACATACACACACACACACAGACACACACACTAGGATATCTAAAGGATGAATTCAGTCACCTGACAAACATTATTAGATTATCAGTTAAAATATTGTCAAAATTAAAATAACAAAGTTGTGATTTGTATCAACATTCCTCCACTCACAAAGCCAAACAGGGTGTACAACATCCAACACATTCATGATCTGTTATGCTGCCATTTCTGCCTCATTAAATACAATGCCATCTATGTCATCACCATCCTGTGTACTCTAACAACAGTAAATAATACACCATGCCAGCATACTTTAATTTGTTCCTTTACACTGTTTGTGAATCAGTTGTACACTAGTGACATGCTCATTTGCATTGGATGGATGCTAATTTACATTTCTCAGTATGCCTCACTTTGTCATGCCTTAAGCTATGAGCTGCTGAAATGTTTGCTATTGCCTTACAACTTGGTTGTGCAGTACTTTTGTTACATAGAATGAGTTTTATGCAGTTCACCCTTTAATGCCAGGATATCTACAACATAAACAAGGCAACTTTAATATGAAATTAAATAACATTGCTAAAGCTTGGATAAATAAACTATATATACAGAGGTTTAATATATTTTGCAATTCTTAATCATTTTTGTTTTTGTTTTCATTTTTAGTGATTTAATGAAAGTATTTCATTAATATATAAACGTAAGACAGTATAATTTCCACCTTTAGTTAAATGAGTATTGCATATATGCTGAACATACTGCCAATGGACTTGCATTGTGCAATTTACATGAATATTTTATACCCAAATAAAGTTAGCACTGTCAGGCTTGCAGTACATGTTATTCTAAACCAAGAAGGCATAGTTCAAACCCAAAGCTGGACTTGATGGAAGTCATACCTGAAAACTGCTACTGCCATCATGGTATTCAGTCTGAATAAGATATAAAATTTAGTTTTGCAGAGGTAGAAGAACAATGTCATAGTGTACTATTCAGAAAAGAGAAAGTAAGTTACTGCTGCATATTGTCACAATTACCAACAATGGGCAGACAGGGCATTTGCACAGATATATATGCAGACACACACACACACACACACACACACACACACACACACACACACACACACACACACATACAGAAAATTGCAGCCTTTTGTAATAACCCATGTTGATACTGAGAAGATACATACAAACTATACACAGGAAGTACCTCAGATGCACACAGAGAGCAATTAGACAAGCACCTGGTCATTATTTTCCCTCCCCAGCCAATTCCTACACCTGTGATGGTACTACATTTGAGTCCCTGGTGTCCCAGGTGGATACCCTGCCTCAGCTCCAGGGGATTGGTCTGTCATGTAGTTTTATGTCATAAACTCAGATTTACTGATCATTGATTCAGTATTGTATATTAATATCTTGTTTGTAGTCTTTGTTCGGTTTTATATATATATATATATATATATATATATATATATATATATATATATATACACATACATGTTACTGTCATGTTTTATATGATGCCATGAAAGATATTCTCTTTGATGTATGTAGCAATAAGCTGGCATGCAGTCATCCTGCTGAAAACCAAAGAAACCCCATATCCGAAACTCAGTTCTGCCCAAAGAACTTGCACATAAATACCAGCATTTGTGCAACTGTATATCTTATTATCTGGTAATGGCTGTTTACTATTTTCTTTACCACAGCAGTACTACAACTGAATTAAAGCCTTGTTGTGTGGATCAGCAGAAGGGTAAAACTGAATCTAGTCTGAATCAAGTCTGCTTTTATTTTTGTTCATTCTGATTTACATTATGCCACATCAAACTACTGGTTTAGACTACGTAACAATGTTGCGGTAAATTGTTGTTGCAAATAGTGCTTATATAGCGTATAGGACAATTTAATGTAGCATAGCTCATTGGAATGGCTGAAACACAGCCATTGAAATCACTTCAAATTAATATTTCTAACCATGGCCATGGAAAGGCAAAATTATAGTGGGCATCACCATTTAAACACTCTCTATGTAGCATCCATAATTACATGTTTATAATATGGTGAGAAAACTAAAAAGAAATAGATATTTTAGATAGAATTAATGTGACTACTTGCAGAGATGTCTTAATTTGGGCAGTCTTGTTGCTATACAAGTGCAAACATTTACAGTGGTAAATTAAGATATAGGTTTACAAATAGTTAAAGCAGAATCCCTTAATTGTAACATATCACACTGCAAGCTAAAATGTAGAGTACAGAATCAGGTATGATATTACACATAATTTATATATGTAAACAGAAAAGAACACATTAAATAAAGTGTTTACTCTGCTGTCATATGAGAAACAAATGAATGGAAGACACACATTAAATTTTATTTTATTTGTTGATTGTTAAATTAGTAAACCTTTATAACTGTTGTTCTGTCAACTGTTAAGATTTTTCTCATGATTTTAGCAGCCTATACACCTACGAAGAGAGGAATTATAAAAATAGTCATTTTCAAATTCAGTTCCACATATCTAGTTAGGTTGTGAGTGAAGGGGCAGAAAGTGTCTGATGTGTTACCAGTTTCTTAACATATTTGTTTGGCTACTCTTATATACTGAAGGAACTGTTGTGGGGTATGCTTACAGTGGCTAAGCATAAGGGACTGAAAATACGACCCTATTTTTCATATGCATTTATGCCTAGCATTGTCATTATTTTAGTGAAGCTGTGTAGAACAACACCTCAATAAGTCAGTTTCTCTGAAACTCGTTACTTATTATTTACTTACCACGACTCTCGCAGCAAGGCTTTGTACATATATTTCGAACAACTCTTTTTCTTTCTTTCCTTAACTCTTGAAAGCTGGGCACATATAAAGTTTTGTTTGGCTGACCAGCAATCTGAGTCAGTTCATCAAGACTTGCATTTCCTACACCAACTGCGAATATGTTTACTTTACTACTAAGGAGTTCACGTGCAACTTTAGATACATCTACACCATCTTGAGATCCTCCGGTTGTAATAACAAGCAGTATCTGAGGGATACCCTCAGTTTTGCGACCTCCAAGTGATGTTTCAAAAAATTGTCTGACATACTTCATTGCAGTTCCAGTATGAGTAACATTCCCAGTTTGAGAAAGTTGATCAATTTTTTGGTGTAGTTTATTCTTTTCATATATTTCATTTAGGTAAAACACTTTTTTTGGTGCTGAGCTATACTGGCATAATCCAACATGGACTCTGTTCTGTCCAATAGCAAAACTGTTGATTGTTTGCTTCAGAAACTCCTTTGTAATATTGAAATCGTCAGCTGTGATATGCTCGGAAGCATCGATCAGGAAAACAATGTCTGCTATTTCCAGAAAACAATCTGAAAAACAAAACACATTTTTACATTACTCAGAATATTTAATTTGCAGAAAAATGTTAACCAAACAATAAAAACTTAATCTTACTAAGTTCTTACATAACACTAACAAAGTACAGTAGTACACTTCGATTTTAACTGATGGCAGTAATTAAATACTTACATAGTTACAGTGCAGACTACATTTAAATGTAGTATTAAAAAAATCAAGCTGAAATATTTTCTTACATCTTTAAATAACATAATATATTGTACTGCATTCCAGACATTTCTGCCTGAAAAGTAAAGCTTTAATATTTCAATCTTTGATTCATCCAGAACCTACTAGTGCAATACTTTTTTTTTTGCTCTCGCTCCCACACATCCTGATTACTGGCCCAGCCCTTGTGCCCCTTCCACAGCAGGTCTTCCAGCTACAGTCTGCCCCCTGGACTTAACTCCGGTAATTGCTGGGGGAAATCACAAACTGAAGGCAATGGGGACTTGATGTTTCTGAACTTCCACTCAGGGGGTATTACTTATTGGCCTACTCTTTGTCTCCCCCCTCCTATTTTTTGTACTTTGTGTTCTGGTCCAAGGTTGGCATGTGCAATGTAGGTTTGTGGCTTATTGCCCCACTTCCGTGGCAGCTCAGCCAAGCCTACTGCTACCCGCTTGAGCACTCCTCCCAGTGACATCTCCAGTTTTCACTGGAGATCATCAGCCAGAGGTGACTATGAGCCATCCACCCTCCCCACCCCACCCAGGCTGGGCACGCCCATCCCTCCCTCAGTTGCCTGAGTCTGTAATCAAACCTATGCTACAAAAATAAAAAAATAGCGAAAAGCGACTGGACCCAAGCAAGTAAAGCAGTCCTAAAAGCAAAAAGATTGATCTTAAGAAGTCTGAGTATCTACTCAGACGAAAAGTGCTTTATGTGCATTCGAATAAAATATTTTTGCTTTTAGGACTGCTTTACTTGTTTGGTTCCAGTCGCTTTTCGCTATTTTTTATTTTTGTAGTTTCTTTCTTTCCATTTGTTTTAAGGTTGAAGTGGTTTTCTATCAAACCTAAGCTGCCTTAGTTGTAGTCAGGGCTTTACCTCAGTAAGCCACTGGAGCAGCAAGTAACAGACTTAACAAATGTACAGTAGTTTATCTGCTATAGTTGAGTTCGCTTCTCTGATTCAATAGCTCTCACCTTTAGCAGGAGGTAACTATTTGGAATTCCATTACAGCTATCCCCATCTCATACACTTTTAACATTTCTCACATTTATATGCTTTCAAACACCAAATAGTCTTAAGTCAGAGTAAAAGAACATACCCAGCCAGAATTAGGATGCGATAATAGTCAGAGGAAAGTTTTTGCATTTGATGCCTTCAAAGTTAAAACCTTTGTAATGTTCCTGTACTTGCCAGAGCATGAGCTAGGACTGACACCACTACTGTCTATGTTAGGAAGACAGTGTCAAGCAATGCCACATGTATATTGAGAACAGACAAGTTAGAAGCCTACCTGGCTGCATGCAAGGTGTTAGTTTTTGAGATTGTTTTGCACAAAGAAAATCAGGTGGTCAGTGCAAGTCCCAGTTTATGTGTTAAGCATCAGTAAATATTGAGTCAGAACTTGTCAGAGATTTGGAATGCACAGATAGGCTTAAAAATGCCCTTGTTGTCATTAGCCTAGTAAACACCTATGAACCTATGAGTGAGTTGGAGACTTGATGGTGCTTATTCCAACTTTCAGTTAAGTCCAGCCTTGATGTAGGCTGCTAGTTCTCATGTGCTGTCACCTCCTGAACTAGTGCGTCATCATGTCTGGATCTGTCACTGGCCAAAGATGAAAGGCCTGTGAGAAGTATACTCCTAGTGACAACATTTGTAGCTACATCCTTGGGTTTCTGCAGTGCTTCACTCATGGATGAAAAGCAGACGGTGCTCACGTTTGATCTGCAAAAGTAGAGGATGGTTGCTGAAGTCATTCAGTGTGGAATTGCTGGTAGCATTCAGACCAAAACCTCTGCTTCCCAAACCTGCTGGCCTGCTCACCACCTTAAGTCCATTAGACCTCAGTGGCCTTGGTTAAAGAGGTTCCAACAGTCTTTGAACATAAACAAGGCCCTGAAGAAAGGCCCAAGCACTTGATGTATGTCGGTTATTTGATATCTGCTGTATCTGTCTTCTTGATTGAGTGAATTCACACTTGGGGAAAGTAGTTTGATATTAGTTAGGCCCTATTCAGGACTTTCTATCCACAGTGTCAGTTGTGGCAAGTTTTCTTCAGATGCTAGAGTTCACTGCCTAACTTCAGCCATATGTGAGCCCAAAGTCATTGGGTGAGTACAGATTCCTCCATCCCAAAGCTAGGGTCAGGAAAGTCTTTCACTCCTCTCTCTGTGTCCTAAAAAAGCAACTTAGAATACACAAAGGTTTTATTTTATTATATATATATATATATATATATATATATATATATATATATATATATATAGATAGATAGATATATAAGGAAAAAGAGCCCTTCCCTTTCAAAAGCTATAGCAGATGACATGTCATTTAGACAGGGTGACTCTCAAATTGATGGAGTCCTCATTGAACTGGCCAGTAGATCTCATACATCAATGCCCACCCCCTACCCCGAACTGCCTTAATCAATATCTGGGAAAAAAGGAAGAGGATTCCAGTCACATGATAATTAACAGCGCAGCACCTCCTTACTTAAATATAATAACAAAAATTAGGAAGAGAAGCCCAATCACATAGCAATTAAGTGACCAGCATCCTCTTAATTAGATGCACTAACAAAATGAAGGAGTCCAGCACCCACCATACTTAAATACATTAACAAAAATTAGGAAGAAGGGCTCAGTCACATGGTGATTAAGTGCCCAACACCACGTTACTTAAATATACTAACACCATAGTCAATAAACCATAAGGTATGGGCATTGAAAAAGAAAAAAAAATCCAGCCACATATTTGGTGCTCTGTGCTACATCAAAAATAATCATGCGGTGAACTAACGAAGTACAGACATCTCAACATGAATTTCAGTAATCCTAAATAAAAAAATAAAATGAATCAGAAAACAGGGAGTAGGTGGTCATTTCTTTTTTGTGTATTTCTTTCAGTGAAAGTGGTATTATTTATTCACTGACATCTGTCTCACCACCACCATGATCTCGTCTGCACATACTACAACATCCAGCAAGGTCCAGCAACTATAGCAGCACTCGCCAACCTTACATCCAAAGCCTGATAATTTGCAGCCTGGAAGCATTTCATTTTTGCTGTAAAACTGTAAAGATATCTTCTAGAATCTTCTCCTAATGGAGTGGAATGAAATCCTAAATAAACATTCTTGAGCAGATTCCTGTGTGACCTTACTGGTCTAGCCTAGGTGGCTGAAACCACAGCACCATTCTGTCTTATTGTCTGATGATGAGTCTAGTGTTTCTGGCAGGCTGGGCAGGACTGTTCTCACCTTTGCCATTTTTGGCTTAGATTGTTCTAATTTTCTACCTCGTCTGTTAAAGTTGCTGTACTGTCTAGTAGACAAGCTGTTGGAAACATTGACAGACCTTCCTAATATGGAGTTAACAAACAGTTGGTCAAGACCCTTCTACAATGTGGTGCAGTTTAATTTTGATTTTGGTGATGTTATAGCTAGGACAGCAGATTAAGGGCTGTAAATGCTCAAGGTGGCAGACAGACTATACCTTCTGTTAAGTATGATTTCAGACAGGCTATTTTTACTGTCCCAACTAGGGAAATTACATTTTTGGACGGGCTTCTAAGACCTGGTTGATGACCTCCAGAAGAAGAAGAAATAGGAATTTAATTTTGGCGTGGATCCTTGCTATTGTTTTTCTGCTTCTTCCAAATCAGCTCAATTCACTGAAAAGATGAAGAAGCATCCTCATAAAATGAGGATGTCTCCCAGGCATAAAGCAGTCTTCCCTCCCCCTGCAGGCCCATACAATTCATCCAGGAGTATAACCTCAGCTATACAGAAGCTGCATTCCTAGTAATGTTCCAGAACTATCCATGCATGGAAGGATTCTACTTGCTCACAGTGGTTCTACCATCACCCAGGACTTGTGAGCTCTCAGTGTTCACATACATCCACTACTTTTAAAGCGTTTAGATCATTATCCAGAAAAATCTTCACTCAGTGCTCAAATTATCTCAAATTATCTCAGTAGAGATATTTAGGACAGACAACTGGACACCTGAAAGAGAAGGTAGCTACTAAGCTTTCTTCAGAATAAGAGAGGGGCTTTTATTGTCAACTCTCCTTAGGTACAAAGACAAAGGAAGATTTACTTCTTCTAAATTTTGGACCTCAGCAACTTCTGTGAGCACATCCTGTGCCACAAGTTCTGAATGATGACTCTCTAAATGGCCTGGCTTTTATAGTCGTAAATCACTTGGATGTTGTCACTGCATATGATTGATGCCTTTTGGCACATCATTGTATGTGCTCCTGTTTTTTTTTTTTCCGTCAGGTTCATGTAATTTCATTGAAATTGCTTTCATTGAAAAATCCACTCTCATAAAAAAAAAAACACTGCTTATGCAGGAGTCAAGCCCCTCCACCACCCATATGAGAGATTCTGTTTCCATATACCCTTACATAAATGCACCAACACTTTGCAAGAGAAAAAAAAATCCCTAACAGCATCTGAAGCACTTACACAGTAAACTAAAAAGCAAAACATACATTTGAGCACAAATTGCAATAAAACTAAAAATGATTAGCACCTAGTAGTTCAGTTAAGGGATGCCCTATTTCCAAGACTGCAGGTGCTGGCTGTCCCAATATGGTAGAAGTATACTCTGAACCCCAGTAAGATGACTGTCTTTATCAAGGACAGAAAGGCGGAGACTCTACAGTAAGGCCACAGAGACTGCCTTGACGATAATGCTCTAGCCATCCTTAGTAGAATTCAGTGGATAGGGTGTGGAATTATCTGCATCTTCTGGTCTACAAGGTGATCTTGGAGGTTAACATACATCATCTTCAGTTACTAAATGTAGTCCAAGATCAAATGCAGAGTAGTTTGTTATCATTATATCCAGACTTTCATTTGTATACCTGAGGATGTTGGCATTCCAAGGCATGCTGAGGTGTCAATGGCTGTAGATTCACTGTTTATTCATGGAACTCCGTTTGGTGCCAAATCCTTTTTATTGACATAAGGAGTGGTAGATGATTTCCACAAATGTCATTGTCAGTCTTCTCTTCCTGCAGTAGCACATCAGATTTTCTGATAACCAATGCTTTACTAAAGGGGTGGACAGCAGGACTCAGAATCTCCATGGAGCAGGGGCAGTTGAATCCCTCATGAGAGTGAGATTCACATAGAACAGTTAGCTGGATGCTGCATTCCTTGCAATACCATGAAGACTCTTAAAACAAACACAAAAAAAAGAGAATATAACCCCCTACTGCTTTGGTCAGACAGCCAAGTTCATAATGTGGCACATAAACAAATAGATCAACATTCATTTGTAACTCACTGTGTATAGAGCAATGCATGAACAGTGATTGTATTCAGAAGTGCCACACTTAAAATGTCATCTTGCTTGTGAAGTCTCTGAGCTGCAGTTCTAGCTCACTGCTGGAGCTGAAGATCCAGTCATCCAGACTGGACAGGGTCTTCTAAGAGTTGGCCATCCCTGTTTGCCACTCCTGAGAATGCAGACTTCTCCTTATTCCACCTGGCTGAACAGGGCAAGGGAGAGATGACAGTGAAACTGTTTTGTCTCTTGTGGTAGGAAAGTTTACTGTATGCCTTTCCCCATTTCCTCTCATGCTATAATTAATCACAAAATCCAAGAAAGACCATGACCCATCCTAAGCAACCTTTGGTGCTTTGACAAGAGTATGGCTTCATGACCTCAGGTCTTTGAGACTGCAGGAAACTATTTCAGTAGGAGCCAAGGATTTCCCTACCATCTATGGCAACAACTGGATCTACCACAATCGCTGGATCCTTATTTAGAACCCCTGCTCAGATCTTAATTAAGCTGCTAGTAAACCCTGTTCTCACTGGATATACTTTGCTAAGTGGAAGAGGTTCACCATTTGATAGGCGGATATCCTGTGCAGCCTCAGTTAATCAGTTACTAGTGTGCCTAACTTATTTAAGGTATCTGCTTGAGTTTCTTATTAGTTAGTCCATGGTTAAGGTGCATGCCTCTGGCATATATGTATACCAAGTATTTATGGAATGCATAAATGTTGCCTAGCACCATCTAATTAAGAAGGTTTTCAGTAGTCATGTGTCTTTGCTTACCTTTGAAGAAGCCTTCATATCTTGGGGCCCCAATTTCATGATTTCCTGGCTCACCTGTTTCCTTTATTCAAACCAGATGTTTGGTGGCCCTAATGTTTGTCTCTTGAAGAAAGCTTTTTTTTGGTGACAATCACCTCTGTTCAGAGGCCTTCAGAACTTAAGGCATGTATCTGTAGCGAACCACGTTTGGGCTTTATAGTGAAACATATTTAGGCTTTTACAAGATTCAAGAGTCCTTAAGATCATCCCACATTTTTTCCTTAAATTGGCATCAGAATTGTTCATAAATAAGTATATTCTCTCAGTTTTTTTTTTTTTTTTTTTTTTTTTTTTTTTGAGGGAAGAGCTCAGGGTAGAGAGATATTGTATTTTGAACACCCACAGCCAGCTTATTACCCAAACAGACAGCATGATTTCAAGAAGGTGGCTGTTCAGCACCACTGCTTCATTGAGGCAAGGGCTTGCAAGCTAACCAAGCTCTTTCAAAGATAACTGCTGTCTGCATTATCTTTTGCCATCAAGTGGCTGACCACTCACTGAAAAAAATGGTGCTTCTGAAGATCACTCCGCAAAATGTTTGGCTGCTTCCATTGTTTGTTTGAGACATATCTCAATTGTTGGCATTTGTGTTGTGGCCTCAGGCTTTACTTCATTTATTTTCCAATTATTATTACTTGGTCTATTATTCCAAGAGTCAGGCCTCATTTACCGCTTTAGTGTTACAGTATTCAACCTTTTCAGTTTTCATTTTTAATTCTCCAGCTCCATTTTCAGTGTTTGCTATCCTACTGAACAGGTGCATCACTACAGAAGATGCCCCAAAATCAAATGTAACAGATATGAACTCATCATATCAGTTAAACTGTAAGGAGGGTATCATCTGCACTTGGTATTTACACTCTCCCACTGGTCTTCTGTATCTAGGCAGTTCTCCTAACCAGTAATTGTGGATGAAATTGCCCGTAAGTCACACAAGTACATACCTATGTCAATCTTTACAGTATTGTTTATGCCTTTCAGGTTGTGCTCACTTACTGAATATGGGTCAAAGTGTATAATAGAGGCAGGAGGCAGGCATACTCAGAAGTGTGAAAACGAATGAGAAAAATCCATTATTGTGATAGCAGAAGAGGAAATTTAATTAGGTACTGAACAGAGAAGACACACTTGTAGATCTGCTGATATGGTGAAGTCATATAATTTACTTCTTATATTAGAGAAAAAAAAAGTAAATTGGTCAACTTAGGAAATGAGTTTGTTTTATATCTGGAGTACTTTGCTTGTTAGAGGAAAATAAAGTATGGGGAGAGCATCAATTTAACATATGCAAGGTTATCTTGGAGGTGAACATATGTCATATTCAGTTATTAAATATAGTCCAAAATCAAATGTAGAGTAGCTTATTATCAGGTATGGCTTAGCGATACCCATGTTTAGTCAGAAATCTGTCTCCAAAGGGGGAAATCAAGTGGCTACACTAACATTTATTCATATGGTTTCTATAATGCTGCAATCTAGAATTGAGTGAGGCAGAGTTAAATGTTAGTAGTTGTCTAGTGTTTGCATGGAGCTCTTTCTCCCATGAAGGGTCTATATGATTAAGGGTTTGTCCTACTCCCTTTCCCTTAAAAACAGGTTTAATAAGTGCATGTCTCCAATCTTATTTATATGACCTAGTGAATAATAGATGTAATGGCAGTATAAGTTCTTGCTTAATTGTTCTCAGGTCATTGTTACTTATTCTGTCTCATCCCTGCTCTTTGTTTGGATCCAGTTTGCACAGTTCTTTTTCAATATAATCTAATTTGATTCCCATATCTGGGGTTACCTGGATGTCACTAGGACAACTTACCACCCATTTTGTGGAGCCAAACTGTTTTGCAAAAGATTTTGTAAATATATCTATAATCTGTTGTGTCTGAGAATAAATTTTAGAATCTGCACACAGTTTATCAATATGTGCATCTTTATACCTTCCACATCTTATGTATCTATAAAAAGTTTTTCTATTATGCTCAATATCTTTTTATAAATTTTCTTCACATTTTTCTTGATCTTGTCTAACACTATGCTTAATCTGTTTGTCCAGCAAGTTTATTTCAGTTTTCAAAGTTGTAGTTCAACTCTCTTCCAGTTCTTATATTTTTTGTCTCTCACCTTAATCAGGTATCTTGTTCTTATGGAAATATTCCCCCCTGATATTGCGTGCCTAGATCCTAATGTTAAACATTTTTTTTTCACTTTTTGCACTCGATTTCTCTTTCAAAACTTTCCACATTCCATCTGCAGTTTTTCCACTGAACACCTCACTCCACTTAGTTTTATATAGTAACTGTTTTGCATCCCTATAATCTGTAATTAACCTTCTGTCCATTGGTTTAAGATTTCAGTTTGGCAGAATTACCTAGCAACAAATTAACCTTTATGACCCCATGATCACTGCACATCAATGGTGGTAAAACTTGAGTTGAAGTTACAGTAATTTCTTTGGGAACACAAACAATATCTATTATATTCCATCCCCTGGTAGTTTCTTTTCCAATCTGAAGCATTTGTTGTTCCTGAATATACTCTGTGAATAATTTCTTTATTAACATTGTTGAATCAATATTAGTCTAGTCTGTTTCTGTTAAATTTAATTCCCGAGCTAATATTATTCTTCCCTCCTGTGTTTCATGTAAGAAATGTATGAATTCCTCCAGGTCATCCGCACTTGACTTTGGTGGTCTGTACACTCCAATAATTGTTATATGTTCTAGGATTGTCTTTATTGTCACAGTTACACAGTCTATAGTATTGGTGTTATCACTGAACATGTAATAATCACAAGTCTCATAGCTATCTTTAATCCCTATCATAACACCTCCACCTGATTTTTTGTTAGAATGTCTGTTACAGTAAAAACATTTATACCCTGACAGAACTGGTTTCCAGTCATTGTTCTTTAGCCATGTTTCACAAACTATAACAACATCAATCTTCTGGGAACGTAGCAAATTTTCTAATAAAAAAAACTTTATTATTAATGCTCCTAGCATTAACAACAATCAGAGATGCATCAAATGTTGCTATCTGTGAACTGTTACATTTTTGACCTGGCAAAAATACTGGCTAGTGTTTGTCAAATATTGTAAAATATCTACTGCAAAAATTCTCTTCTCTGATCTAGACAAATGCATACCATCCTATCTGAACACATGTGTGCCCAAAAGAAGGCTTGGATGTCCTACACATTTCCATTTTTTAAAACAGGACATTTTTTCCATGTAGGTGTTTATCCAAAAAGCCTTTTCATTCACAGTGACTTGATTATCCTTTCTGTAGGTGATTTGTGAAAAATATGTCCTAACACTAGTACAAGCTATACTATCTAGGAGGGCTGTCAGTTCCCGACTAACAGATTTTGAACATCCACAGTCAACTTATTACCCAAAGAGACAGCATGAGTTCAAAAAGATGGCACAGCTGTTCAGCACCTTTGTTTTATTAATGTAAGGGCTTGCAAGCTAACCAAGCTCTTTCAAAGATAATTGCTGTCTGCATTATCTGTTGCCATCTAGCGGCTGACCACTCACTGAAAAAATGGTGCTTCTGAAGATCACTCCACAAAATGTTTGGCTGCTTCCATTGTTTGTTTCGGACAAATCTTAATTGTTGGCATTTGTGTTGTGGCCTCAGGCTTTACTTCATATATTCTCCAAGCATTATTACTTGGTCTATTATTCCAAGATCTAGACCTCATTTACCGCTTTAGTGTTACAGGATTCAACCTTTTCAGTTTTCATTTTTAATTTTTCAGCTCCATTTTCAGTATTTGCTATCCTACTGAGCAGTAAATCACTACAGAAGATGGCCCAAAGTCAAATGTAACATATATGTACTCATCATATAAGTTAAACTGTAAGGGGGGGTGTCATCTACAGCTGGTATTTATCACTCTCCCACTGGTCTTCTGTATCTAGACAGTTCCCCTAACCAGTAATTGTGGATGAAATTGCCCGTAAGTCACTCAAGTACATACTTATGTCAATGCTTACTGCATTGTTTATGCCTTTCAGGTTGTTCTCACATACTGGATAGAGGTCAAACTGTAGAATAGAGGCAGGAGGCAGGCATACTCATTAGTGTAAAATCCATTATTGGGATTGCAGACGAGGAAATGTTATTAGGTACTGAACAGAGAAGACACACTTGTAGATCTATGATATGGTGAAGTCATATAATTTACTTCTTTATAATAGAGAAAAAAAAAAAGTAAATTGGTCAACTTAGAAATGAGTTTGTTTTATATCTGGCACAGTGTTTGTCAGAGGGAAAAAATAAATAAAGTATGGGAGAAAACATCAATTTAACATATGCAAGGTTATCTTGAGGTGAATTATATGTCATATTCCAGTTATTAAATATAGTCCAAAATCAAATGTAGAGGAAGTTTATTATCAGGTATGGCTTTCTAGCTTGGCACCATGTTTAGTCAGAAATCTGTCTCCAAAGGGGGAAATCAAGTGGCTACACTAACATTTATTCATATGGTTTCTATAATGCTGCAATCTAGAATTGAGTGAGGCAGAGTTAAATGTTAGTAGTTGTCTAGTGTTTGCATGGAGCTCTTTCTCCCATGATTCTTGTTGTACTTCCATGGTGTGCACTCTGCTATGTGTGCCCTGAGTGAACTTGCCACCAGATAAACTTACTTCATCTAGTAGTGTTATCTGGGGCAAATAAAAATGTATTAACTCTAAATATTAAGTATCTGCAGTGCAACGTGTCAGTAGCTCAAAAGGTAGTGCAAATGCCTATAGGTCTGGAAGATCAGAAGGCTTTGGGTTACATTCTCACCCTGGTACTTGGATACATTTTCCAATGCTGACACTATAGTGTAGTGTAAGGGGGTACTGCACTCCTAAGTCCACTTTCCTTTGGATGAGACATTAAACAGCGGTCAAATTTGCCTAAGTTGGTGGTAGATCTTGTGGAAATAAAAGTCCCCCAATGCTTATCGAAAAGAGAGTAGGGGACTTTCACCAGTACCCTGGACAATTTTCCCCTAGTCAGTATGAATATCACCTCAGATCCCCCTTAAAAAGAGGTTACTGGCTTAATGGGACTAACTGGGTCAATAGCAGCATAAATAAAAAAGTCACTGTCTAGCAGTAACCAAATTTGGAAACTCTTGGCACTTAAAGGAGAACTTCACCCAAAACCAGAAAAAAAAAAATAAATAAATAAATAATAATAATAAAAAAAATATATATATATATATATATATATATATATATATATATATATAATGTGTGTGTGTGTGTGTGTGTGTGTGTGTGTATATATATATATATATATATATACAGCCAATCTTGAACTTTTCTAAATTGCTAATGCCTCTGTATCAAAGTAAATTGTTACTATTATTTTCTATTTAGTTATACCCAAAATGATCTAAAGGATGCTGCCATGCTCAGCATTATTTTGTTTTATAGTCAATGCCTTTGTCTGCCTTATGTCATGTTAGAGGGACAGAAAGAAGTCCTTAAAATGAGAGGATCGTTTACTGTAGTTTTCTGTCTCATCAGTTTACAACATTGGTGTAATTACTTACTTTTCACTGTCAGCATTAATCCACATTTTAATTACTGTGCTTCCTTTGATTTTCATTAATGGCCATCACTGTTGCAGCATTTTAAGGAACATTTGAATGACATGCTTGAAAATGTAGCTTTATTAAATGTTCTTTTGGAAGTAACAACTGTAGTTCAGTGTTCAAGTGAGAGAAATCTGACCTCTGGTTAACTTGTTATTTGGGCTGAGATGGTTTGTGCTGCATTAACAGTTTTAAATATCATTACTAGAATTAAAGTCTTTAATGCTAATCTTCTTTCCCCAACACCAGAAGAAACATGCACTTTTACAGAAATTACAGTGTAGAAAAATGCAAACTCAAATAGTGACAGGAAGTAAGAAGAGTTAGATGGGCATATTTGCTTTCTTTCTTTGTGGCACCGAGTTTTATTAAAGCGTGAAACTTGAAAATCCTTCCTTTGTTCAGACTCCAGGTTACACTTTTTGTCTGAGGATTTGATGCTGGTGATCTGTAACTCATAAGGCACATTTAAATGTCATTGTTTTCTTAATGACTCTGTTGTTGGAATAAGTGTCCTAACATAATTACCATACCATTCTTAGTGGCTGTTGTGATGTAACGGATGAGACAAATGCAGGAAAGAAAACATAATTATTATTTTTTTTTTCTGTATGTGTAGTATTTAGTGTTGGATTACAGGGAAGGAAAAAAGAAGTTATGCACTTACCATAACGTCCTATCTGTGTTTTCATTCTTTCTCAACTGATGGTTTCAGGATTCCCATCCTCGGATCCAACCTCTCTACTTCATTACTAAAAGCCCCCATGGTAACCAAACCACTCTAGAGCTCCTCCCTTAACCACAATGCACCAACCCTAAGCTATTCTGTAGATCTTGTTTAAGCCGACTTTTTTACTCAGAAAGAAATCGCCTAATATGCATAAATATAGGATGCATAAAATTGCATGTGCTCAGTATAGGAGAAAACTATATCTGGAGCTCAGTATAAAGGAGAATTATGCTCCTCTAACACCTCTTTCTTCCAGAAGTTTGTGAACAGAAAGGACGGGTTACGTATAAAGGAGTAAGAATGAACAACAAACAAAATGCTATGGCAAGCGTACATAACTCTTTGTGTGATGCCACCACCAACCTAAACTGATGGGACATAGTCCCCGACCCCAGCTAGCTATAAACCTGGGTGGACTCTAGGGAAAGATATTCCCAAGCACAGTTGAACCAAATTATGGTCTATCCCTAGAGACCAGATCCAATGTGTAATGAATAATAAAAGTATGGTGAGTAGCCCAAGTTGCTGCTGCACATATGTCTTCCATGGACGCCCTGGATAAGAAAACTGAAGAAGTTGCCATGGACCAAGTTGAATTAGCTCATACAGGTTGTGGTAAGGTAATACCCAATTTGTTATAAATAAATTAAATACAATCAAATAAAGTTGCTTCAAACTACTTCCACTCACCCCTGCAAAGTGGAAAACAAACAATTGGTTCTTGTTTTTCTGATTTCTTTTGATCTTGGCATGCAGGTAAAAAATTTACCAGTTCGGGATCATCCGTAGCATGTACGTACCTAAATTTTGTTTGCAAAATTAGTAAGAATACTGGCAAATTAATGGATTGATTGATATGGATTCTAAGGCACCACCTTGGGAAGAAAGGGGAGGTGCATTTGCTCAGGCACTACTATCCTGCATCTAGTATGAAGGTTTTGAAGACAATGCTTGCATCTCTGAAACTCCTCTAGCAGAAGTAACGGCTACTAGAAAACCAGTTTTCCAAGTAAGATATTTAAGGTCACATTTAGCTGCTGGTTCAAATGGGGAATGTATTAGTACCTGCAGTACCAGACTGAGATCTCATGGGGGAGTAGGGTCATTAAACAGAGGTGTCAAAAGGAGAGCACCTTGCAAAAAAGCTGTGCACAACTTATGAGAGGCTACTGAAGAACCTTCAAATCCAGGGTGAAAGTTTGATATCACTGCTGACTGAACTTTAATTGTTAAAGAACTAGCCCTGTCTTAAAAAAAGTAGGGCTACAAACTCAAGTATGTTATGTATCAGAGTTTTCGAAAAAGGTCTCTACCTCATGATTTTGTTGAAACATATAGTGAAATCTTTACCGAATGAGTTTCATGTTGAAGGCCATGAAAAGATAAAAGTATATGTCGGACAGAGGAAGAGAGCATCTGTTGTCTGGCTATTAATGGAATTGGAGAAACCAGACCATCAGCCTGAGGTTTGATATATTGGGATGAATCATGCCTGTCAGGTGAGACAAGAGGTCTGATTTCAGATCCAGAATCCAAGGCTGGTGAAGTAACTGAGCCGTGCTAGTGAAACTAAATCTGTCGGGCGCAGGCGTGCAACGTTTAGTGATGACTTTGCTTTTCAACCTGACAGATTTCGGCAGAAATATTAGAATTAATGGGATTGGTGTATAGGCATAAAGTAGACCGGTGGGCCTATTGTGAGGCAGAGCATCCCTTGGTGATTCCCCCTGTCGGGGGATTACGGCAAAGATGCTGCTTTCGCATTTAAGTCGTCAGAGAGGCAAGATGACAGCAAGCCAGCCCCAGAATAAAAATCATTTCCTCGGCCCCATTCTTTACGCACTACCCCTGATAGAAAAATGCACCTGCTCAGTTTGTCTGCTATCACATTGGACTTCCCCAGATTGTGCATTGCTATGATAAAGCAGCTGGATGAGCTCACCCACTGCCACAAGGGGTAAGATCTGGTCCCTCCTTGTTTTTTTGATGTACCAAACTACTGAAATATTGTTTGTTTGAATTGCAAGTATCTCCAAAGGGAGAGTGTCCTGGAAGGCCTGCAATGCTAAAAGCACTGCTCATCTCGCTACCATGCCTTGACCGTTTCCGTGAAAATGCCCTCCCCACTCCTAACCTGGAAGCATCTGTGGCTCATGCCTGTAATAGGGGGGGCTGACTGTAAGTCTGGTAGAACCTGAAATGATTGAATCCCCCACCTGTGGAGATCTCGTAATGTGACTGATTGCGCCGCTAACTGCTGACATGGGATTAAGTATTGACCATTGAGCTGCTTAAATTGATCCACTGAGAATCCTTTATATAAAATCTGGTTTAGCTTAGCGATACCCATGTTTAGTCAGAAATCGGTCTCCAAAGAAGGAAATCAAGTGGCTACACTAACATTTACTTATATAATTTCCATGAGGCTGCAGTCTGGAAATGAGTAAACCAGAGTTAAATGTTAGTAGTTGTCTAGTAAATGCCCTGAGTGAACTAGCCACCAGATAAACTTATTTCATTTAGTAGTGTTATCTGGGGCAAACAAAAATATATGCACTCAGAATACTACATCTGCAGTGCAAAATGTGTCAGGAGCTCAAAAGGTAGCACAAATGCCAATAGGTCTGGAAGATCAGAAGGCTTTGGGTTGTATTCTTACCCTGGTACTTGGATACATTTTCCAATGCTGACACTACAGTGTAGTGTAAGGGGGTGCTGCACTCCTAAGTGCACTTTCCTTTGAATGAGACATTAAACAGAGGTTAAATCTGCCTAAGTTGGTGGTAGATCATGTGGCTATAAAAGACCCCCCAATGCTTATCGAAAAGAAAGTAGGGGATTTCTGCTAGTACCCTGGACAATTTTCCCCTATTCAGTATGAATATCACCTCAGGTCCCCCTTGAAAAGAGGCCACTGGCTTGGTGGGACTAACCGGGTCAGTAGGAACATAAACAGTCATTGTCTAGTGCTAACCAAATTTGGAAACCCTTGGCAATTAAAGGAGAACTTCACCCCAAAACTGAAAAAAATATATACAGTATATATGTTTTTCAGCCAGTCTTGAACTTTTCTAAATTGCTAATGCCTCTGTATCAAAGTAAATTGTTACTATTATTTTCTATTTAGTTATACCTCACAATAATCTGAAGGAGGCTGCCATGCTCAGCATTATTTTGTTTTTCAGTCAATGCCTTTGTCTGCCTTATGTCATGTTAGAGGGACAGAAAGAACTCCTTAAAATGAGAGGATCATTTACTGTAGTTTTCTGTCTCATCAGTTTACAACATTGGTGTAATTACTTACTTTTCACTGACAGCATTAATCCCCATTTTAATTACTGTGCTTCCTTTGATTTTCATTAGTGGCCATCACTGTTGCAGCATTTTAAGGAACATTTGAATGACATGCTTGAAAATGTAGCTGAGTTAGTTGTTTTCTGGAAAGTAACAACTGTAGTTCAGTGTTCAAGTGAGAGAAATCTGACCTCTGTGATTAACAGGTGTTACTTTGGCTGAGATGGTTTGTGCTGCATTCACAATTTTAAATATTTTAGCTGGAATTTAAGTATTTAATATTAATCTTCTTTCCCCAACACCAGAAGAATCATGACTTTTACAGAAATTACAGTGTAGAAAAATGCAAAGTCAAATAGTGACAGGAAGTAAGAAGAGTTAGATGAGCATATTTGCTTTCTTTCTTTGTGGCACTGAGTTTTATTAAAGCGTGAAACTTGAAAATCCTGCCTTTGTCCAGACTCCAGGTTACACTTTTTGTCTGAGGACTTGATGCTGGCAATCTGTAACTCATAAGGCGCAATTAAATGTCATTGTTTTCTTAATGGCTTTGTTGTTGGGGTAAGTGTCCTAACATAATTACTGCACCACTCTTAGTGGCTGTTGTGATGTAACAGATGAGACAAATGCAGGAAAGAAAGGCAAACATAATTATTAAATGATATTTTTCTGTATGTGAAGTGTTTAGTGTTAGATTACAGGGAAGGAAAAAAGAAGTTATGCACTTACCATAACGTCCTATCTGTGTTTTCATTCTTTCTCAACTGATGGTTTCAGATTCGATCCTCGGATCCAACTCGGCCATTACTAAACCTCATGGTAACCAAAAACTCTGGAGTTTCTCCCTTAACCACAATGCACCAACCTTAAGTTACCTCAGATCTTGTTTGCTGATTTTGTTTACCAGAAAAGAAATGTTTAATATGCATTAATATAGGATATATGAAACTGCATGTGCTCAGTATAGAAGAAAACTATATCTGGAGCTCAGTAGAAAGAATAATGATGTTCCTCTAACACCTCTTTTGTCCAGATGTTTGCGAACAGAAAGGATGGGGGTTGATGGGCAGGAAGCTGAGGAAGAATGAAAATGGGCAACACACATGGAACGTTATGGTAAGTACATAACTTCTTTATCTGATGTTGCCAATTTTCATTCTATCCTCATCTTATGAGGCAGAGTCCCCAGCTACCTATAAACCTGGGTGGACTCTAAGGAAAGATATTCCTGAGCACCGTTGAACCAAATGATGCTCTAGCCTTGGAAACCAGATCCAGTTTGTAATGAGTAATAAAAGTATGGAGAGCTGCTGCACATATGTCATCCATGGACACCATGGATAAGAAAACTGAAGAACTTGCCACGGACCTAGTTGAATGAGCTCATATGAGTTGTGGTAAGGTAATACCCAATTTGTTATAAATAAATTAAATACAAGCAGTTAGCCATCTGGCTAAAGTTGCTTTGGCAACTGGTTTTCCCAATTTAAATGCTGCAAAGGAAACAAACAATTGGTCTGTTTTTCTGATTTCTTTTGATCTATGCAGGTAAAAACGTAATTGTCTGTGAGCATCCAGTACATGTAACATGCAACATGTATTCACCCTTGTTTGCAAAATTAGAAAAGAATATTGGCAAATTAATGGATTGAGTGATATTAGATTCTGACACCACCTTGGGAAGGAAGGAGGCATTTGTTACATTGGCACATCCTCTGTATCGCTTGTCAGAAGATCAAGTATGAATGTTTTGAAGATAATGCTTGCATCTCTGAAATTCATCTAGCAGAAGTAATGGCTACTATAAAAACAGTTTTCCAAGATATTTAAGGTCATATTTAGCTGCTGGTTTAAAGGGGGAATGTATTAGTAACTGCAGTACCAGACTGGGATCCCATGGGGGAGTAGGGTCATTAAACAGAGGTCTCAAAAGGAGAGTGCCTTGCAAGAAAGCTGTGCACAACTTATGAGAGGCTACTGAAGAACCTTCAAATTCAGGGTGAAAGTTTGATATCGCTACTAACTAAACTTTAATGGTTGAAGAACTAGCCCCTTCTTTAAAAAGTAGGGCTACAAACTCAAGTATGTTATGTATCAGAGCTGAAAAAGGTTCACCATGATTTTGTTGTGCCCAGTAAACATATCTTTTCTATTTACTTGAACAGAGTTTTCATGTTGAAGGTTTATAGGAAGATAAAAGTTTATGTCGGACAGAGGAAGAGAGCATCGGCTGTCTGACTATTAATGGAATTGTAGAAACCAGTGCTATCAGCCTGAGGTTTGATATATTGGGATGGATCATGCCTGTCAGTTAAGACAGGAGGTCTGATGTTGGATCCAGAATTCAAGGCTGGTGAAGTAACTGAGGCCAAAGGAAGGGAAACCAAATCAGTCAAGGCCAGTAAGGTGCAATAAGGATGACTTTGCTCTTCAACCTGACAGCTTTTTGCAGAAATATTGGAATTAATGGAATAGGTGTATAGGCATAAAGTAGACCGGAGGGCCAGTTGTAAAACAGAGCATCTCTCAGTGATTATCCCTGGAGGGGGGGGGGGGTTAGGGCAAAGTAGCTGCTGCATTTGTTGTTTAAGAGAGAAGCAAAAATATTGCAGCAAGACTGGCCCCATCAACAAAAAAAATTTCTGTCCCATTCTTTTTGACAGACCACTCATGAGGTAGAAAAATGCACCTGCTCAGTTTATCTGCTATCATGTTGGACTTCCCCGGAATGTGCATTGCTATGAGAAGACAGCTTGATGAGATCACCCACTGCCACATTCTGAAAAGCTTCTTGACACAAGGGGTAAGATCTGGTCCCTCCCTGTTTGTTTATGTACCAGACTACTGACATATTGTTAATTTGAATTGCAATCATCCCCAAAGGGAGAGTATCCTGGAAGGCCTGCAATGCTAAAAGCACTGCTCTCATCTCTAGGATGTTGATATGCAAGTTGGCCTCTTTGGGAACCAAGTGCCTTGGACTGTTTTCCTCAGAAAATGCCCTCCCACTCCAAATGGGAAGTATCTGTGGTCACTATGGACCTGGGATGAGGGGGGATAATCCAAAGTCCTTGTAGAATGTGATCTGATTGAATCCCCACTTGAGATCTCTCTTGCATGACTGATTGTGCCATAACTGGGTTGACATGGATTGGTAAAGTATAGACCATTGAGTTGCTAACATCCACTGGAGAATCCTTATATAAAATCTGGCTAAAGGTACTTGTGTTATTGCCACTGATATTGACCTAGAGCTTGAAGGACCAAGCAGGCTGAAATCTTGGTACTGTAGATTATTTTTCTGACCTGTGATCTTATAGTTTGCACTCTGGATGGAGGCAGTGAAGCTTTCAATGACTTTGTGTTGAAAACTGCTTCTATGAATTCCAAATTTTGAGTTGGTTCCAGTTGAGTCTTGTGGTAGTTTATGGTTATTCCTAGATGAGAGCAAGTCTGGAGAACCTAGTCTCTTGCCCTTACGAGTTGATGCTTGGTCAGAGCAGAAATGAGTCAGTCGTCTTGATATGAAAACACCCAGAATCCTTGCAGTCTGAGATGAGCTGCTACTACTGCCATACACTTGGTAAACACCCTGGGGACTGTGCTGAGTCCAAAGAGCAGTACCTCTGACTGTGTGCCCCTGGCTCCCAGCTGGAAGCATAGGTTTCCTTCTGGATCGTCTGTTCATTTTTATGTGATACTATGCATCCTGAAGGTCTACCAAGCACATCCAGTCATCCTTGCCCAACAAAGGGAGAATGGACTGAACTGTGACTATCCAAAGCTTGGTATGTCTAACTGACATGCTCAAGTTGCTGAGATCCAAAATTGGTCTGCAGTCCCCTGTTTTCTTTGGCACTAAAACGAACCTTGAGTAATTTCTGGATTCTTTTTGATCTGGTCGGACCTTTTGGATAACGTTTTTTTCTAGCAGTTTTTGTATTTGGATTGCTGCTTCTTCCCTCTGACTGGATGGAACATCAGGAACTTTTTTTTTGAGATTGGAAGCAGAAGGGAAAAAGGGTATTATACACCTTCTGGATATAATCTTCTGCACCTAAGTATCATTGTTATGTCTAGCCAGGCTCTTTGTTGCAGGGATAATTGACCCGAGGTTGCCTCCAGAGGTGGGCTATCAGGCCTCCTTTCAGCAGTGTCTAAGAAAGAATCTCTGGACCCCTGGTTTTGTGGGCCTTCTCTGCTGCAGGGCCATCATTGACCATTGGAGTCCCCCTTCTGTCCCTGGGGGAAGTTCTTCCATGGGCATCCTGGAAATTTCTTGAACCACATATTTCGACCACCTTATTGATTCCTTGAAAATGATCTCTAAGTAGTCGAAAAACATATGCCCACTGCAGACAGGGTCTTCCCATCCTTCTCACATGTGGATAAAGTTTCTTTCATTGTGAAACTGAACAAGCAAGTGACATCAAAGAAAACATTAATGAATGATGACTTCAAGGGCTCCACAAAATCACAAAAGCACATCCAGGCATATGTCTTGATGAAAATTCCTTAACCCACTGCCCTTGAGGTTCCTTTGGCTACATGCAAAATAAACCTCATGGATTAATTCAAAATAGATTGCAGGGTAGCCATCTGAGAAGTCACTGATGCTTGGATCTCTGCAGAAATGGATCCAGAGATGGTATTTGAAAGTTCCTTGATTAAATCCCTCTGTAACCTAGTAAAATGTGTCAAATAATTCAGCCATTTTAGGACAATGGTGGCTGAAGTATAAACATGCTTCCCAAACCTGTCCATCACCCTAGACT
>NC_056731.1:756248069-756258069 GCF_019279795.1 Protopterus annectens
GGAAGATGAACAGATTACTCCAAGGATTAGTGAGAAACTCAACATAGTTTATAAAAAGGTAATCGTATGAAAAATATTTTTGAAGATTTTTGTAGGACAGCTAACATCAAAAGGACCCAAGAATGAATATGAGTGTACAATATTCTTATTCTAAATATATCTATGTGGGTGAGCAACATATTACTGACTTTAATTTAGGGTCCTGGGCACTTTTAATTGTGAGACCCTAGGGATGGAGTATGTTGCCCTATGCCATTCAAGCTCTAGTTTTTATAAAGGTAAGACAGAGCAAAAATTAAAGGATAGGCTTTATGAACATTTATATGACATAAGAAAGAAAAAAGAAACTAGCGTTCTATCTAAACACATTCAGGATAACCCAGGACATGAATTTAAATTCACTGTCATAGAAAAAGTGACCCCAATTGTGGGGGGCGGTGGCCTTGACCACTAACACTTGAGAAGACGCAGCTCTATTGGCAGTTGTGATTAAATGCAGACAGCCTGCCAGGTTTAAATTATTATATTTTGATTGTATGCCTTTTGAAATTAAAGGCACTTTCCAGATAGGGATATTTTTATATGAACTGGATTTGTATTTTTGTAAAGTGGTTATGCGCTAAGATTTGACATGTTTAAGGAAATGTAGTTTTCATAAAGTTTTTAGAAAAAGGTATGAGGGTCTTTAATGCCAGTGTATTGGATGGGGGGCTTGGCAATCACATGATTGATTTAACTAATTTGAAAATTCTATAAAAGCCGATGAAGTTTTAAAAAGTTTGAAATGAAAGCACTTAATCTTTTTTTTTAATTTTCTGGCAATAAAATAGTTTTATATGGTCTCTTCCAGCTGTTAGTGTTTTGCTATTTGTGGATTCGTGTTTTTTCTTTTAAACATTTTATAGTCTTGATCAGGCTATTGATCTTTCTTATAAGGTGGTTTCTCATAAAACAGAAAATGATTCTTCTTTTCCTGAAGAGATTCAAGATTCTGAATCTGTAGAGGACTGTGATGGGACCCAGGTTTTTCTACTCAGATTTCTAATTCAGATTCAAAGAAGAGCTTGGCATTTGAATCTCCCTGTGGGGATTGTCTTTCTCTGAGACTATTGTGAGACTGTGTTTTTCAGTCCCTCAGAAAGTACTATGAGGGGGGTGGAGCCACAATGGCACTGAGTTAACAGCTCTTTTCAGTGCTCTGCATTATAATTTCTGACAGGAAAATTTATCAAATCTTCATATTTTTGAAAAACAGCATTTGTTTAAGTATATTATGTAGAATATCCTATAGTTTGGGTTCTTCTGTGGTAAATTTCCTGTCAAATTATAAAAGGGATTTTTTTCTCATTTTCTGAAAGATGAATATCTCAAAGAACAATCATTCAAATTATGCCATTAAGAAGGAATTACGCATGGTGACAACACTTCAAGAATTAACTATCAAAATAGATGGATTTCAAGAAATCTTCAAGAAGTCAAAGAAAGTCTCAGACAAACTAATATTTTTAAAGACTTATTTCAACAGCTACAATCTATAGTTTCAGGTATTGAATGTGCACTATCTGATATTGATAAGAGACTGAAAAAAAATTAACTTCAAACAGAAGCACTAAAAAAAATCACAATTTCTGGCTGATGGATATGGAAAACTGAGAGAGAAAGAATACTGTAAAAATATTTGGCTTGTCTGAAAAGTCAGAAGGTGATGATATGGTCACTTTTTTAATAACCTGGATTCCCAAAGTCCTTAATAACAAGAAAATGTCTCATATGGAATAGAAGAGCACATAGATTGACTGGGAAAATATTACTTCTAATCTTACAACTAAGCCCAAATCTGTTATAGACATATTTTTATCCTGTCTAGACAAAGAATTGGTAATTAAGGCTGCTTGGTCAAAAACTCTAATCAAATTTGGTCAGTCTTCTATTAGATTTGACAATGATATTTATCCAAGAACTTAGAAAACTTGGCCATTAATTAAGCATCTTAAACAGAACATTAAAGCTCAATTTGTTTTCCCTGCAAGATTAAGACTTTGATTGTCTTCTGGCACTTTTTCCACTATTGAAGAAGCACTCTTTTTTTATTAAAAATAATAACATCATTTCTCTTTCAGAAGTCTTAATACCTTGTAGGCACTTGTTTGCTGAGGACATGCAGCAGGTACTAATGGAGACAAGAAAGACTGCTACTTGAAAATGATATATAACCAAATGTAAAAGACTTTCTAGCTGGTGCCAACAAAATTACCAGCATGGCTTCATGGCTAGTATTTCCCCTGGTTGTGTAAGTTACTTTCCTATGGCCTACCTTTCTTCTATCAAAATTTGTCAGCCATTTTAGCATGTCTGCCTATGGATCCCCCTTTCAATGTATTCTCATGTCAAAATGTTTTTGAAAGGGATATTAAATAAGACACTCCGAGAAAAACAATGGTTCCAACTTTTGATTTTAATTTTATGTTAGAGAAGTTAACGCATGTTCCATTTGAATCAGCTCATCTGGCTTACTTGAGGTTCTTAACATGGAAAACAGTTTTACTGATTGCTCTGACCTCTGGAAAGTCCTCTGAAAGAAGGGTGTCTGAGTTACAAGCTCTTATGGGGGGGTGGGGGGATGGATAAGGTTGAACCTTATCTTATTTTCCACAAAGACAGGGTTTCTTTGAGAATTAATCCTTCTTTTATGCCTAAAGTGGTACCTGAGTTTACTTTAAACCAAGCTATCCAGCTCCCTGTTTTTTTCCCTGAACCCAAAAATGACAGAGAAAGGACACTTCATACCTAGGATGTCCACAGATAACTCAGGTACTATGTGACAGAACAAAGTATTTCAGAACATGAGAAACGTTTTTTCATTTCTTGTGAAGGTAAAAAGAACGGACAACCTGTGTCAAAGCAGACGATATCTACATGATTTTCTCATGCTCCTACCTTGTATTATTTCCACTACATAAAAAATATTTCAGGCAGTGTCAAGGTACAGTCTAACAGGGCCATGACTTCATTTATGGCTTTTTAGGAAGGGTTGGAATCTAGAAGCATTCTAGAAACAGCACCTTGGTCCTCTGTACATTCTTTTACAATACACTACAAACTAGACTCCTTCTCCAGGTCTAGTTCAGTCTTTGCTAGGACCACTCACCTTAGTCCTGTGCCATGCCTTTCCACCTCCCAGATCTTCTAAGCTATGGTAATCTACTTGTAAAACGTAAGCTACTGCAGCAGTAATCACTATGAAGAACATAGTACAGTTACGTAAGTACACTTACAATAACATAGATGTTTTAGTGATCACTTTTGCAGTGGTTGCTCCCTCTGTCATGCCCCCCTCTTTTTTTATCTGTTTGTTTATGCCAGTGTGTGTGGACATTTGCATATTATTGTTCCTAGTGATATCATCTCATGGCTTAGCCTCCTTTTTTCATTTGGCATGAAACCTCTAAAGGACTAGGCACCCAAATCTGTTTTGTAATCAGCTTAGCTTGAGCTGTCTATTGTCTAAATGTTTGAGTGAATGGAAGGCGTCCTGAAATTTTGGAAGCTGGCCAGCTATTATATCCTTAGCAGGATAAAACTCTTATAGCTTAGGCTACTGCAGCCGTGGTCATCTGAACACCTGCAGTTATGCAAAGTTTATTTACACAACTGTGATTTACAAAGCAGGTAAAGTCAGCATTCATTAAACTTGTAGATCTTCCTGCCTGGTGGTTGCAGGGAAAAAGCTCTGACTATGGCCCAGGCAACCCAAGTTCATCTAGTGGCTAATAGCACTTGATGGCTCAGGCAGTGAAGATGGGGGGTGGGGATAGAAAGCTGGGCCCTGGCACAGACCAGACTTCAAAGCAAGCTTGATCTCCAGGTTGGGCATGTGGGAGGTTCTAGCTGCTCTAATGGCCTGGTGCAAGATAGTCCTCATTTTCTGCCCAACTGAACAACATGATGTAAGCATACTGGAAGAGGTGATAGTTCTATGCATTGCTGAGTAACTACTATGTAAATGTAGGCTGCTTGTGCCAACTTTGTGGGATCCCTTGCTTCCTAGACATTACAAATTGCACCATACGGTCAACTCCCAAGAATTTGTGAGCTCCATCTTTAGCAAAGGTTTGTTTGAAACAGCCTGACAGGAGAATTAGGAGGTATCTGGGAGTTGTGAAGGGATGGTAACTGGGAAAATTACTGGAGGGTTAAGCTTGGCCAGTGGGCTAAAGGGGGAAAAACTTACAAACCTTCACCATTTACATTGTATTCGCATTCTTTTTTGGAATAAATATTGGGCCAGATTCATTAATGCCTATACTAAATCCCTACCACATTTTTTGTGCTTTCTAGTTACTCAGAAAGATTACACTAAGTCTACATATAGCTCACACTTCGTGGTAATCTTTATATTTAAGGCTGCAAGAAAATCAATAGGAAAACTAAAATTAAGAGGAAAAGGAAGATGTAAGTTTTGTTTGTGTTGTTTGTTTACTGAAAATTATGTACACTTAGTGTAGGCATTAATGAATCCCAGGGCTCATACATCTCAACTGTCTAGATCTTTGTAAAATATCCAGATTTATGCCTCATATTTATGGCCTTTTTATCATAAAATGTGCAGTTTTCTGGGAAATCACTGAGGATTGAAGTCACTACATTAAAAACAAACATTTGAGTGCCATACTTCATTATCCTCAGAAAAAGATTGCCAACCAAAATACTGATATTTTAGCAACTTTCTAAGCTTTTAAGAGCAATATATAAAATCTGTCCCTATTTTTGGGCCTTTGTTCAGATTTCTTGTGCTATGAGGTTAAGAGGTATGTTAAGGATTGTTTCAGTTTTATTAAACAACTAACTTTACCTGGTTTCCTGTCAACATCTGATAAAATTATATCACAAAAAATGCTGTACTCTAGGAATTTAATTTAAATACCATCACCATCTATGACTATTAATTTCTATATATACTGCCTACTCCTGCTTATTTTTGGAAGGAGTAGAATTTATAGACCTTTCTCATTCACACTGTATAGACTACAGTTTTGGAATAAATATTGTTTCAGTTTTAACAGGTAATTTTACTTTGACTGCTAATGCTACTTTTAAGCTTGTGATAATACTAATATACAAAAAATATAAAACTATAATTTCAAAAACACCATCAGTACCTATAATTTTTTGTCTTGCATGTATTTTTGTGTTTCAGATGTTGATACTCCAGTGATCCATTCCTTTGATGATTTCTGGTCAATATAATGTATAATGTATATCAATGTTTTTATTTGTAGCTTCTACAATATCCTGTTTATTTAACATAATTACATTCATCATGATTCTTCACTTAGGATTTTAAAACTATTTGTTTTCAGACCTAGATCCACTATCAATACAGACAATCTCAAATAAAAAAATCTAGCAGCTTTCCACTGGTCTCCCATTACCAACTTAAAGAACCCCATCTCATCTGCCACAGCTCTTACACATGCCCTGATTCAACTTCTAGACAAATCACCCCCCAGACACACACAGCACCTTTTCAAATACAGCAAAACCCCCTAGCTAACGACTGAACTGAAAGCTCTGTTCAAGCTTAGGGACGATATGGGATCTTCATGGGGACAAAACACTACACGAGAAAATTGAATTGCCTTTACCTCTCTATGTAGTCTAGCTAAGCAAGCCATATGCAGACACAAAACAACTATTTCAGTAACCTAGCTAGGCAAGCCATGTGCAGACAAAAAAACAAACATTTCTGACATTAAGTAAATCTTCTCACAGGCCAAAAATCCACAGATCATACCTCCTCCCCTATCAACATCATGATCTTTCTCAATAAATTCAGCCACCTCCCTAGTACTGCAAACTCTCCCCAACTCACCCTGCTTTGATCCCTTTACCATTCTTCTATTCTAAGAAAATTACTCGCAAAGACCTTGACTCGTACTAGAAAGCATAAGACTGTATGCAGACCCTGGTGCAAACTACCCACTGTTTTGGTTTATATCACTCTGCAAAGACTTCCTTACCACAACTCTCCTCCATAATTACAACCTCTGCTTAACTCAAAATGCAATGTCAGACATATAGAAAACTGCTCTTGTCAAATCCCTTCCCAAACAGCTTCAGCCAGAAAATACCTCCCACTTTTGCCCTATCACCATCCTCTCTACACTTGGGAAAAAAAACTTGAACATCTAAACTACAAACAACTGTCCACTTACATCCAACAGTACCACCTCTTCACTCTTAAACAGCATGAATTCTGGGACGTCTGGAGCATAATGAGTGCACTATGGTCACTTACAGAAGAGAGCTTCTCAACATTAACCTTCCTAAAGTTTTTGATCCTATTGACCACTTCCTGCTCATTCACTTCCTTCAAGAAATTGGGGCTTGCTTAAACACTGTCACCTGGTTCCAACAGGTATTTCAAAATCAAAATAGAGTCATCCTTATCAACTCCTGCACCCCGTTCTTGGGTAGTGCTGCAGGGATCCATACTCACCCTTCTGTTGTTTTCATTCTTTATTAGCAAATGATCCTCTTATCTCCCAAAACTTCCTCTCACTCTTTATGCAGATGTCATGGTCATCCTTTGATCCAGTCTCTCACATTCAATTATTCAAACCCAGCTTCAGTCTGATCTCCACTCTCTTAATTGTTGTCAAAACAATCATAAGCTATTTGTAAACTCCTCCAAAAAAGCATATTCAGAACTTCAGAAAAATCTTAAAAATCTCAGCTTTGCAGATCTTAATGGTTCCCTAATAGAAACAAGCAACATCCTTCAAATACTTAAGTTTATGGCTTGACCAGTCACTTAACTTCCAAAGCCACAAATAAAACACCAGAAAAAAGATCAGTTGTATTTTATTCTTGTCCTGGAAAATATCTCCCTTTCTCTCCAGACCAGCTAGAGCTGCAATAGGCAAAGAAATTATCCTCCAACTTGAATACGGGCTCCCCATCATAACCATAGCCTCCAAAATAACTCAACTATACAGTGCATTGAAAACAAAATCTGCCAATTTATTTCCAACCCCCTCCCTGTGACACCACTGAATCACCCTCTCCACATCCAAATGGCAACTAATCTCACAGTAAACCAAAAAACTGTAATGAAAAAAAAAAATCAAAGCTACTAAGACAAGAGTTTAATAATATAAAGCGCTTTTCGTTTGCCTTCTTAGGCAAACTTCTTCAGACATTAATACATTGTGAAAAATAATCTTATTTAAATAACACAGGCCAATTAAGAACTGCTGTTAGCAATTAAAAAATTCAACTACATTTAAAGTTAAATGTACCCAACATCAAAAACTCAAACACAACTATAATATCATACATAATTAAGTACAAAAAATAAACCATATGTATATATATACAAAATGTAAACCTATATTGGTAAATATATAAAATCAACAACTGACATACAACTGTTTTAATTGCTAACAGCAGTTCTTAATTGGCCTGTGTTATTTAAATAAGATTATTTTTCACAATGTATTACTGTCTGAAGAAGCTTGCCTAAGAAGGCAAACGAAAAGCGCTTTACATTATTAAACTCTTGTCTTAGTAGCTTGGATTGCTGTTTTGTCATTACAGTTTTTTGGTTTACTGGTTTAAATTATTTATTTGTTTATGGCATCTGGTTCCGCTGTTTGCCAAGAAGGTAGCTTTCCGAACGTTACACCAGAGGTTTTAAGACATGTTGAGACTCCACCTCATGGCACCTGTAACCAGGATTTGAGTGTTACTAGCTTCAAAACCATGGACTCTCTGCTTAGCAAAATGGATTCTTTGCTTAGCAGGCTTGATGCTTTGGAGAAGCAACAACAATTGAGCTTATTGCCACCTTCAGCAACTAATGGGTTGCATTCATTTTCAACTTTAACTGAACATGCTGTTAGTAATGCAGCAACCAATCGGGTTGCTGGTTCATGCTTGAATCTTACAACTGACAATGGGGGGCAGAGGAGAAATGCAGCCTTAGCGATGCCAGGTGAGCAGACTTCGGGCACAGCTGGTTTAGTCGCTCTACCGGGGAATACTCACGCTATTATATCAGGGCTCAGCACACCGGAGTTCACGCTTCAGCGGGAATGAACCTTGTTATTATACCACAACCACCAATTCAAAATGCTGGCGGTTCAGCCTCGCTCATAAGGACGCTTACTCCACCAGACAACAGTACGGAAGAGAGGGTGAGCAATAACTGTTTATTATACCCTGACATTTCAGCTTGGGTAACTGAAAGTCCATCTTTTAGTTCAGTTTTGAGTCACACACAATTACAGAACAATAATACTGAAGATGTGGCTGATATTGTTGCAAATTTGAAATCCCTGGACAGTATTTTGCTTAAAATTAAGAAATCTCTTACTTTCATTAATGTTTGTCATGCAGAATAGTACCAAAAGGACTTAGACACCATCAGTACCCTACGGGGTTAATAGCTAATTCAACATTTCACAAGGACCTCATAGCCATGTTTGACCGGCATGGGTTTGAGCTCCTTGAACTAATGATTAAGTATTACACTATTCTGGTGGAACAGTTGAACGCTGAGGCTATTGTACTGGATAATAAAATTAAGGCAGATGTGGCATTTAATAGATATAAATACGAATATGGGAGACTATTTAGTAGTATTGATGAGTATTTAACCAAACTTAAAAATATTAAAGTTAAAAAACTTGAAAGGGACAGCAAAGCCTATGGGGAAGGCGTTGCTTATCCCAATCCACCACCATCTCAAGTATGGGGACCTTTGAATAGGTCGAATGTCTATGTTAGTGACAACACTGAAGTGTTTCCCAATACTAATGACTGCCCTGCGAACAATAATCACGGGAACAGTCACCAAGACGCTAACTCGTCTGCAAATACGTCAGCCAGACAAAATCCGCCACCTACTGAAAATTCGACAGAGTGAAAGACTTCAGAATAGGAACAACTCTAACTCCACCTACCATAATACAAATTCTAATGACTTTAATTTTTTAGGCGCAAGACCCAAACAACAGCAGTGCCAATGGAGGAACTGTCCCAATTGAAAGAGGAACAATTAGTGGAATTGATGTCACCTGGTGATTCCAGTTTTGTATTCAGTTCTGGGATTGTTTCTGGTTTGATGGACAATGATGTTATTTCATCGGGTGAAGATTTAGATATGCCTGATATTTCAGTATACCAAAACCAACAGGTTCTGGATATAATCACCAACGTGAACGGTGACTTTAAAGTGTTTAACTTCTCATCTGTAATGATTTCACCACCCATGGCTGAATTATTTTCTAAAGGGTACACTTATGTGCCCAGGCAGAAATTTGATGTTGTTAAAACCATTGTAGATGTTAAATTATTTACAAGGAAGCTTAACTTCTGTTTAATGATGGGAGGTGAGGCATACACTGATATGGCTAATGTTTTCAGAGTACCAAGCACTTTTAATCCACCTTTGCACCCCTTAATATCGACATTTGAACAAATGTGTGAGTTGGACATTAGGCAAAATTTGCTCATAATCCAACTAATTTGAACAGTAATGTTCATAATAATTTTGAAATTGAATGCCTTGAACATGTAAGATCTAGTAACATACGCATTTGTAAACCTGACAAAGGTGGTGGTTTGGTGATTTTCGATAACTCTGATTACTTTGATCGCATGACACATTTATTGAACACTTCTTCCTATTCTTTGAGCTCCAGATCAGAGACCAATAGGGCGTATAGAATAATCAAGAATTGTATAGAAGAAATGTTCATTGAAGGGAGGACTGATCAAGATTTATGCAACTATGTGACTACTTTGTATCCTAGGTATTATACCGAAAATCCATAAGGACACTATCAATCCACCCATGCGCCCCTTAGTAGATGGATGCGGTTCACCTACATATGCATGCGCTAAAGTAGTGGATGGGATACTGCAAAAATACATTGCACAGGAAGACCAGATCGGAAAGCATTCTTGGTCCTTTTTGATGAAAATTAATGAATTG